>NC_085138.1:373026080-373030680 GCF_035046485.1 Aedes albopictus | reverse complement strand
ATCATAAGTGGTAGCCAGTAGACCACAAAGCCCGTCTCGGTGAACTTTTCCTAAAATGCATCGGAACATCTCTCCGACTAAGCTCTACATCAGCTAGTAGCATAAGCAGCATAAAAAAAATGTCAGACTGGATCAAAGAAACGATACCAACCAAGAGAGCGAATATCTCGCACGTGTTGCTTCTACGTTGAATTTGTCAAACTGATGTGTCTGTTTGGCTGTTTTCTCGCTATTCAATCAAACGACGATTCGAACGACGGTTTCAGGACCGACGGTTCCGATACGTCATGTGCAGTTAGCAAAGCCATGCACAATATCAAACTGTTCTCACACGAGAACAGTTGCTCTTGCTCAAGAATGTTCAATGGAAGATAACTACGAGAGCCTTTTAAAACTGGCATGAAATTCAGCAGTTCTTGTTGTTTTTATGGTTTTATGCACTGAATCCGAAGTATTCTTGGAGATGTTTTTAAAACCACATATTGATGAAAAATAGTTGTGCTCAGCTGAAACTACGGTAATATCAACTAGAATGTGTAATGTTGTTACTTGGGAATTAGCTCTCAGCCCATTGAACACTTGCTTGAGTAAACGGAATTTAAGACGCTGGTTGAAACCACCGATAATTATTGAAGTCTTCCTGGATTTCGATTCAGCGTTCTAGGTCATTTGATTGAACGCCAGAGAACGATCAGAAAAAATCCGAGTAGAACACTCATTGCTGAGAAAACTCACGAACAATGATCGCATGACCAGAAATAATAATTTTAAATATGTTTTATTGCATTACTATCGAAGCGCGTTGGTAGTTTTGAAACATTTCGATTGGCAGTTGACAACGTTGTTACTCTACGGAAACATTCCAAATTTGTGTTAGAATTTGATGCTGTTTATAGTAATGTATCATTTTCATTGCGTTTCCCGATTCAATTGAACTCATCTTCCAATCATGGAACCACGGTGTACAGAAGAAGGTGATATATTCCCGAAATCTGACAGCTTTTTGATGACGTAATTCAAATCGTTCATATGTGATCTAGTACTCCACACCAATTTGATCAATGTGCAAACGATAAGAACGACGTCACATGTTTACATCCAAAATAGATGTTTACATAGGTTACTATCCTGCCTTGTGATATTTATGCCGTGCATGGAACTAGATGTCAAAAAAACAGAGTAGGCAGGCAGGACGATGTTTGCCGGGCTGCTAGTCTTTAATATTTTATGAAGAACTAGCTGTCCCGGCAAACTTTGTCTTGCCGTCTAGATTGGTTTCATTTCGATCGTGTTGATTTCCTTCACAGCTCATGCAAAATCAGTACTTTATCATTTTTCTTACTTTTCTATTTTTCAGGGGAATGTCCCATTCTTGGGAACGGTTTTCTGGGGAATGGATTTCTGGGGATTGGGCTAGAGATTGGGTCATTCTAGCGAGTTCTTTTCTGGGAAATGTCATTCTGGGGAGTTCTTTCCAGTTCTGACTTTTCTGAACTCTTTGATTTCAAGGTCATCTCACACCTTCTTCTAGCATTGCACAGTGGGAAAAATAGGTATAAATCACGAATAAATTCTGCAGTGGATGGAATCGAATGAATTTTTGACACAAACTGTGAAAATCTCTACAGTTTCAGATAAGGAGGGTGTTTATTCGCCGCATGATGCTGGAAATCAGTGTATATAGCTCGTTTTACCCCGCTCTCTCTCTCTCTTACACACCTTGTTGAGAAAATCCTCATCTATTCAAATAAATAGGGGTACTCACTAAACAGATTAAATTGCAGCATAAGCCATCATTTTCTGCTTATTTGAAATGTTTCATGATTTTGCGAATGAAATAATCAAAGATTGCCTTGGTGATTGCGACATTTAATCAGTTCAATTAGTTTACGCTGTTTAGTGAATCCCCCTAATGACTTATTTAACTTGTATTTGTGTGAAAACTTCTATAGTATTGGCAATTTGACATAAGGTTGATTACTAAAACAATGTAAAATGGATGTAGTGCATTCATTAAAAGATATATTTTATCATTTTTGCATTTAGTTTTCATTAGAAACTGTTACCACTATATGGTGGAACTTTTTTTGTTCCGTTCACTATAATTTTAAGAAAATTGAAAGCCTTATTGCAATTAGAAACGTTCAATAAAAAAGCATTAGGCAGCCAATCTCTTAACATTCATCTGGAACGCTTAAAATAGGTAGTGTCCAAAATATATTACAGGTTTTCTACTGTTAACCCTTATGTGGCCGACAGAAACCCGGGTACCCAGCGCCCATTTAAAAAGCACGGTGTAGAAAAAAAAGCAAAAAGTTTGTCGGACACATAACGGTTAATATATTTTGGACAGTAAGGCGTATTCGGTGATATTTCTACGATTTTAACAAAAACTGCATTAGTTAGCAAAAAAGATGCTTGTTAAAGAAAGACATCTGATTATTTGCAAAAAAATATTTGTTAATTTATACTACTACCATGATTCAACAGTATTCATAGCTAAACATTGAGATAATAGCCATGTCCAAATTATACATACATACCTGAGGGTGTCCAAAACATATAAGTATTCTGTGTCCAAAATGCAATTCTAACAGGCGATTGGATATTATGATTTTCTCAGCTTAAAATGCTTTTGTTACGGATTTTGTGTTGCCGGGGCCCGTGGCGTAGTTGGTCACACGTTCGCTTCATATGCGGATGGTCATGGGTTTGATTCCCAGCCCAGGCACTTGCAATTTTTCGTCAGTTGCTTTTCCCCCAAGAGCAACTGACACTGAACCTCTTCTGAGCCCCATGGCTCAAACGAACCCGGATACCTGGACATCGGCGAACTGCTATTCATAATGGACCCCCAATCGCACTGGAAAGGAACAACGGCCATCCATCATTCTACTAGGTATAAAGTAGGTAGTGAAAGCAGCAGAAAGGCAACCAGTTCGATAAAGTAGAATAGAATCTAGGCGCTGTACAAAATGTATGTCCAGCTGTCAATTGAAATTGCTCACGTAGTGCCCCAGTGGACAATAGATTTGTAAATTAGGCTAAGTTTAAGAATAAGTATTTATTTTGTCAGCAGGAACGCAAAATACAGTCATATTAGGTAGGGTATCGCGCCACTAGGGCAATGGCTTCTATATTCGTCTGTTTTCCACTGTAACTCAGTCAATTTTGAACCAATTGACTTGAAATGTTGCACACGGGTAGATACTATACCTATCTCACCACATTCCAAAAGTTGTGTCAATTGGTTCAAATTTGACTGAGTTATAGTGGAAAATAGACGAATATAGAAGCCACCGCCCAAGTGGCGCGATTCCCTATAAGCGTATTAGTAACTTTGCAAAACATTCAATTGGTTTTGGACATTTTTTCCAATGTTGTCCTCAGCCTGTCCAAAATACATGAACCACCCTGAAGTCAGCCTATCAGTTTCAGGCCAAACTTTTGATTTAGGCGAGACTTACGAGTGACTTCATCAGCGCCCCAATTACAACCTAATTCACACACGTTCTAATTTAGAGTAACATACATCAACTAGCAAAACTACTTTATGTTACGATTGCCCTAGTATTTTGGAAAATTATATTTTTGTAGGGGAAAATATTTCGCCGTTTTCAATTGTTGATCCTGCAACTATTGTTTACCAACTTTAAGCAGTCAGTGGGGTTCAGCACGCTGTGGGGGTCAGAGATGTTGGCTCGCCTTTTTTTTCTGTGGGGAAGTATTCAGATGACAGCCGCTTGACTCAGATGCACTGGATTATGGAACTCCGCTTAAGGACAGACTTGACAGAATTCCAAAATGGCCTATTAAGGCACCTACTCACGATTTTTAATACACAAACCTCTTCGTAAACAAAACCAGCGCAGCTTATATATTACAAGAACAAAATAAAAAATACACTGTTGTGTTAAGCATACTTCTAGAGATTTGTGCACCTGAAGTTCTGATGAACTGTTGCAGTGGGATTTCAAGACGTTTGTCCTTAAAAAGTTGTCAAATATTCTACCTGATCATGGTTTACTATTATCTCCAAAAATGCCCCAGAGAATCATTGCGTTTTATTTAATAATAATAATTGACCACAAGGTAATCCCAATGAAAATTGTGTAGTTTCATCGGGATTTATTTTTTGCATGCTTTTTTGAAGAAAATTCATTTCTTCGGCTTCAAGGGGGCGATACCGTGTAAAAATTAGGGAAACACTGTTCCACTAATGTGACGATATTAGTAAAATACAGTTTCTGAGACTGTTCTAAATTGGTGCACTTGTATGACTTTAATGTAACGACAAATAATTTCAAGAGTAGACTTTCACGTTTTGTGTTTAACTAGTTGTAAGAACTTATTCATTAAGACACATCAGTCGGATGAAATAAACAACAATAATAATAATAATAATAAATTAAAACCAGGGATCCAACAAATTTCAAAATCGCTGAGGAATTCAATCAAATTTTCCAAATCGTTCTATAACGTTACTGTCAATCTTCTTTCGTTATATTATCTCTATTTTTCAACCTTGATTAGTCAAGACCATTTTCCATGGTGATTGGACACTTGTTTTTAATATATTTAAATTCCAGATTATCATCTG
>NC_085138.1:372970841-373026057 GCF_035046485.1 Aedes albopictus | reverse complement strand
AAAAACCTTGATTCATTCAACTTAAAGTGATAGAAGTTTCGTTGAAACAGACACGGGAATTGAAATCTGTGCACTACCGTAATGACATTTGTAGGGTTCTACTAGTATAACAAAAACGGATGCTCACAGCAGCTTATTCACGATAAGATTTAGCCGTATATCTCTTTCGAAGCACGCAGGTATCTATACTTCTCTCATTCTATATCTATAATTTTCTCATTCCGTATAAATGATTGATAACGATAATCTGACCAATAAGACGGAAACCACCAAACTGCGTGAAAGCTACCATTTCCGGCCACTCTTATCTACGACATCTTCTGTCAACGCAATTGACTACCGATAGAGTGACTCTATAGACCACCTCACGGCGAAATTCTATCTCTTTCGCTCTTTCAGAGAGTTTGAAAACAACAGGACCAGTACCTGTCAAATTTGACAGGTGTTGGTCCTGTTGTTTTCTAAATTTCCCGTAGGAGCGAAAGAGAGCAATTTCTTGATGACGTCACCGTGCAATGGAGTATAGATTCATATCGTTTAACCCTGAAAACAACTCATTGGATTTCAAATGTGAATTTCCGCCCTTTCGGAACAACTAATAAGAAACGATTCTATTACTTCGTTACCCCCTTGTTGGACCTGCATAGGTAGGAAAGGAGGTTGATTTTCTACTAATTTTCCATTCCGCGAATTTTGTCATTTTCTTTCTTGGCCTCGCTAACTTCGTCTAACAGATGCGCAAGCAGACCCTTGAGACCCTTAAGAGCAATAGCCGATACGATACGCGAAAGGAAGGAACACATATGTATGCTACCCCTACTGATTTGCTTGATTAAACATAAATGAATATCATAAACTTTGGTTTGAGTACAGAGCTGAGACGTCGTTACTGTTAGATGTGGGGGTTATTAACCCTCCATCAGTCGCATCAAAAAAAGTTACACGAGCGGTCGCGTCGTGTACTCAGTACACGGCATACGCTTTCAATTATGGTTTACATGCTTTACTAGATACAATGTTGGTGTCTTCAGCAAAAATGTCCAACTGGATAATGCGCGTCTGATAGTGGACATGTGGAACCGGTCAACACGATCTGGTCCTGTCCCGGGTGTCGGAATGGCCCTCGCGGGAACCTGTTTCGTGGACATTTCAGTTATGGCACCAAAACTAGGCATGCGACGGCTCTATTTTCATGATTTTTCATATCCATCATCTTAGTAACCATGAAAATGACCAGTGACCTCATTGGCTAACCCGTGGCCTCCGGAATGTGCCCTGGAGGAACCTGTTTCAAGGACATTTTGAACATGACACCAAAACTAGGCATGCGACGGCTCTATCGTCATGATTTTTCATATCCATCATCTTAGTAACCATGAAAATGACCAGTGACCTCATTGGCTAACCCGTGGCCACCGGAATGTGCCCTGGAGGAACCTGTTTCGAGGACATTTTGAACATGACACCAAAACTAGGCATGCGACGGCTCTATCGTCTCGATTTTTCATAACCATCATCTTAGTAACCATGAAAATGACCAGTGACCTCCCTGGCTAACCCGTAGCCACCGGAATGTGCCCTGGAGGAACCTGTTTCAAGGACATTTTGAACATGACACCAAAACTAGGCATGCGACGGCTCTATCGTCATGATTTTTCATATCCATCATCTTAGTAACCATGAAAATGACCAGTGACCTCATTGGCTAACCCGTGGCCACCGGAATGTGCCCTGGAGGAACCTGTTTCGAGGACATTTTGAACATGACACCAAAACTAGGCATGCGACGGCTCTATCGTCTCGATTTTTCATAACCATCATCTTAGTAACCATGAAAATGACCAGTGACCTCCCTGGCTAACCCGTAGCCACCGGAATGTGCCCTGGAGGAACCTGTTTCAAGGACATTTTGAACATGACACCAAAACTAGGCATGCGACGGCTCTATCGTCATGATTTTTCATATCCATCATCTTAGTAACCATGAAAATGACCAGTGACCTCATTGGCTAACCCGTGGCCACCGGAATGTGCCCTGGAGGAACCTGTTTCGAGGACATTTTGACCATGACTCCAAAACTAGGCATGCGACGGCTCTATCTTCATGATTTTTCATATCCATCATCTTAGTAACCATGAAAATGACCAGTGACCTCACTGGCTAACCCGTAGCCACCGGAATGTGCCCTGGAGGAACCTGTTTCGAGGACATTTTGACCATGACACCAAAACTAGGCATGCGACGGCTCTATCTTCATGATTTTTCATATCCATCATCTTAGTAACCATGAAAATGACCAGTGACCTCCCTTGCTAACCCGTGGCCTCCGGAATGTGCCCTGGAGGAACCTGTTTCGAGGATATTTTGACCAAGACACCAAAACTAGGCATGCGACGGCTCTATCTGCATGATTTATTATATCTATCATCTTAGTAACCATGAAAATGACCAGTGACCTCCCTTGCTAACCCGTGGCCTCCGGAATGTGCCCTGGAGGAACCTGTTTCGAGGACATTTTGACCATGACACCAAAACTAGGCTTGCGACGGCTCTATCGTCATGATTTTGCATATCCATCATCTTAGTAACCATGAAAATGACCAGTGACCTCCCTTGCTAACCCGTGGCCTCCGGAATGTGCCCTGGAGGAACCTGTTTCGAGGACATTTTGACCAAGACACCAAAACTAGGCATGCGACGGTTCTATCTTCATGATTTTTCATATCCATCATCTTAGTAACCATGAAAATGACCAGTGACCTCCCTGGCTAACCCGTGGCCACCGGAATGTGCCCTGGAGGAACCTGTTTCGAGGACATTTTGACCATGACACCAAAATTAGGCATGCGACGGCTCTATCGTCTCGATTTTTCATAACCATCATCTTAGTAACCATGAAAATGACCAGTGACCTCCCTGGCTAACCCGTAGCCACCGGAATGTGCCCTGGAGGAACCTGTTTCAAGGACATTTTGAACATGACACCAAAACTAGGCATGCGACGGCTCTATCGTCATGATTTTTCATATCCATCATCTTAGTAACCATGAAAATGACCAGTGACCTCATTGGCTAACCCGTGGCCACCGAAATGTGCCCTGGAGGAACCTGTTTCGAGGACATTTTGAACATGACACCAAAACTAGGCATGCGATGACTCTATCTTCATGATTTTTTCATATCCATCATCTTAGTAACCATGAAAATGACCAGTGACCTCCCTTGCTAACCCGTGGCCTCCGGAATGTGCCCTGGAGGAACCTGTTTCGAGGATATTTTGACCAAGACACCAAAACTAGGCATGCGACGGCTCTATCTGCATGATTTATTATATCTATCATCTTAGTAACCATGAAAATGAGCAGTGACCTCCCTTGCTAACCCGTGACCTCCGGAATGTGCCCTGGAGGAACCTGTTTCGAGGACATTTTGACCATGACACCAAAACTAGGCTTGCGACGGCTCTATCGTCATGATTTTGCATATCCATCATCTTAGTAACCATGAAAATGACCAGTGACCTCCCTTGCTAACCCGTGGCCTCCGGAATGTGCCCTGGAGGAACCTGTTTCGAGGACATTTTGACCAAGACACCAAAACTAGGCATGCGACGGTTCTATCTTCATGATTTTTCATATCCATCATCTTAGTAACCATGAAAATGACCAGTGACCTCCCTGGCTAACCCGTGACCACCGGAATGTGCCCTGGAGGAACCTGTTTCGAGGACATTTTGACCATGACACCAAAATTAGGCATGCGACGGCTCTATCTGCATGATTTATTATATCTATCATCTTAGTAACCATGAAAATGACCAGTGACCTCCCTTGCTAACCCGTGGCCTCCGGAATGTGCCCTGGAGGAACCTGTTTCGAGGACATTTTGACCATGACACCAAAACTAGGCTTGCGACGGCTCTATCGTCATGATTTTGCATATCCATCATCTTAGTAACCATGAAAATGACCAGTGACCTCCCTTGCTAACCCGTGGCCTCCGGAATGTGCCCTGGAGGAACCTGTTTCGAGGACATTTTGACCAAGACACCAAAACTAGGCATGCGACGGTTCTATCGTCATGATTTTTCATATCCATCATCTTAGTAACCATGAAAATGACCAGTGACCTCCCTGGCTAACCCGTGGCCACCGGAATGTGCCCTGGAGGAACCTGTTTCGAGGACATTTTGACCATGACACCAAAATTAGGCATGCGACGGCTCTATCGTCTCGATTTTTCATAACCATCATCTTAGTAACCATGAAAATGACCAGTGACCTCCCTGGCTAACCCGTAGCCACCGGAATGTGCCCTGGAGGAACCTGTTTCAAGGACATTTTGAACATGACACCAAAACTAGGCATGCGACGGCTCTATCGTCATGATTTTTCATATCCATCATCTTAGTAACCATGAAAATGACCAGTGACCTCATTGGCTAACCCGTGGCCACCGAAATGTGCCCTGGAGGAACCTGTTTCGAGGACATTTTGACCATGACACCAAAACTAGGCTTGCGACGGCTCTATCGTCATGATTTTGCATATCCATCATCTTAGTAACCATGAAAATGACCAGTGACCTCCCTTGCTAACCCGTGGCCTCCGGAATGTGCCCTGGAGGAACCTGTTTCGAGGACATTTTGACCAAGACACCAAAACTAGGCATGCGACGGTTCTATCTTCATGATTTTTCATATCCATCATCTTAGTAACCATGAAAATGACCAGTGACCTCCCTGGCTAACCCGTGGCCACCGGAATGTGCCCTGGAGGAACCTGTTTCGAGGACATTTTGACCATGACACCAAAATTAGGCATGCGACGGTTCTATCTTCATGATTTTTCATATCCATCATCTTAGTAACCATGAAAATGACCAGTGACCTCCCTGGCTAACCCGTGGCCACCGGAATGTGCCCTGGAGGAACCTGTTTCGAGGACATTTTGACCATGACACCAAAACTAGGCATGCGACGGCTCTATCTTCATGATTTTTCATATCCATCATCTTAGTAACCATGAAAATGACCAGTGACCTCCCTGGCTAACCCGTGGCCACCGGAATGTGCCCTGGAGGAACCTGTTTCAAGGACATTTTGAACATGACACCAAAACTAGGCATGCGACGGCTCTATCGTCATGATTTTTCATATCCATCATCTTAGTAACCATGAAAATGACCAGTGACCTCCTTGGCTAACCCGTGGCCACCGGAATGTGCCCTGGAGGAACCTGTTTCGAGGACATTTTGAACATGACACCAAAACTAGGCATGCGACGGCTCTATCTTCATGATTTTTCATATCCATCATCTTAGTAACCATGAAAATGACCAGTGACCTCCCTTGCCAACCCGTGGCCTCCGGAATGTGCCCTGGAGGAACCTGTTTCGAGGATATTTTGACCAAGACACCAAAACTAGGCATGCGACGGCTCTATCTGCATGATTTATTATATCTATCATCTTAGTAACCATGAAAATGACCAGTGACCTCCCTTGCCAACCCGTGGCCTCCGGAATGTGCCCTGGAGGAACCTGTTTCGAGGACATTTTGAACATGACACCAAAACTAGGCATGCGACGGCTCTATCTTCATGATTTTTCATATCCATCATCTTAGTAACCATGAAAATGACCAGTGACCTCCCTTGCTAACCCGTGCCCTCTGGAATGTGCCCTGGAGGAACCTGTTTCGAGGATATTTTGACCAAGACACCAAAACTAGGCATGCGACGGCTCTATCTGCATGATTTATTATATCTATCATCTTAGTAACCATGAAAATGACCAGTGACCTCCCTTGCTAACCCGTGGCCTCCGGAATGTGCCCTGGAGGAACCTGTTTCGAGGACATTTTGACCATGACACCAAAACTAGGCTTGCGACGGCTCTATCGTCATGATTTTGCATATCCATCATCTTAGTAACCATGAAAATGACCAGTGACCTCCCTTGCTAACCCGTGGCCTCCGGAATGTGCCCTGGAGGAACCTGTTTCGAGGACATTTTGACCAAGACACCAAAACTAGGCATGCGACGGTTCTATCGTCATGATTTTTCATATCCATCATCTTAGTAACCATGAAAATGACCAGTGACCTCCCTGGCTAACCCGTGGCCACCGGAATGTGCCCTGGAGGAACCTGTTTCGAGGACATTTTGACCATGACACCAAAATTAGGCATGCGACGGCTCCATCTTTATGATTTTTTTCATATCCATCATCTTAGTAACCATGAAAATGATCAGTGACCTCCCTGGCTAACCCGTGGCCACCGGAATGTGCCCTGGAGGAACCTGTTTCGAGGACATTTTGACCATGACATCAAAACTAGGCATGCGACGGCTCTATCTTCATGATTTTCCATATCTATCATCTAGGGTAAATCGCCAATTGTTACACACCTTAACAATTCGCCAATTGTTGCACACCTTATAAGAAAAGCATGGAATGTGCAACAATTAGCGAGGTTCCAAGGTGTACAATAACTCTGTATGAGGCGGTCATGCTTATAATTTCGCTTATAGCATGGTGAATCCGTTAATTTGATACATATTCGCCTCCCAAAAGCGTTTTTGTATTGTATTAAAATATGTCCAATCTAGTTTTGTAATTTTCGAAAAGAAAGAAATAAAAAATAGTTTTTCTTGCTTCACGGAGCCGAAATTTTTTGTTTTGTGAATTTGGTTATATTTGGTTATCAACTGATTTGTATACAGTCATACCTCGGTATAACGTAGCCTCGATATTACGTAACTCAGTATAACGTAACTTTTACCTCGATAACGTAACTTTTTTATGGTTCCAATGTTTTGCTATTTGAATAATAAACGTGATTCACGGAATAGTCTTTATGATATTACGCTCCTCAAGGAACCAAGTCTACTAACCAGTTTGACGATATACGAACACTTTCGCAGTTATATGACAGTTTTCGGTGTCAGTAATTTTGTTTAACTGCTAACTGCAACATGTTTACGTTTCACTTAACGAATGAAATTGAGTAACTGTAACGCCTGACAGATGTCATAAAGCCATCAATTGACGTAGAATGAACGTGAACTTCATGCGACTGTTCATAGGCCAGAGGAATTTATTCACAGCATCAGTTACTTCTGCATTTCGTTATATGAAGATCCTGCTTTTTCTCTTCGTTTAATTCATCCACATTCATTCAATTCCTCCAGCCTATTAGGGCAAACATGGCACATCATTTTGACGTTTGGCGGTGCGATTACTCCAAATTTGTTGAACTTACCGGACTTACAGGTTAAAAGCATTGCAGTTAAACCGTTTGCACTGACCGAACGTCTACTGTACTTATTCTTGACATATCATTCTTACTGAAACATAGCCTTCCAACTCCAAAAGACATGACAGTAGACAGCAGTGGAAGCAAATTCGGTTTCATGCTATACTGCGAGTTATAACGCCGGGGCAAGTCCGCCTAGTCTTAGAAGAACCCTGCAGAAAATCGCTCTAGAAATTCTCTGATAAATCCCTAGAAAAAAATTTCTTGATAAATTTATGGCGAAATTTTGTGATATATCCCACGGATGAATTATTTCGGTGGAAATACTTCAAAAGTATTCTATTCTTCCTAAAGGAATTCATGGAATAATCACATGAAAAATTTATGTAGAAATGCCACGTGAAGTACCAGAGGGAATTTCTGGAGGGATTGAAAGCAAATTTCTAGAGGAATCACAGCGAAAATCTATGAAAAAGGGGAAATTCCTGAAGGAATCATTAAAAGAAATGCTTTGAAAGAAAATGAGGCATCCCTCTAACCAATGGCTGAAAGTCTCTTTAATAAAGACAAATCAATCAATGAGGCATCCCTGGAGTAATTCAACAGGGTTTTCTGTAACCAGCAATCTTTGAATGGGTCTCTGAAGAAATTCCTTGTGGTTTTTGCCGATATCCTGAGTTTTCGGAAGAATTACAGGTGAAATCCCTGAAAAAAAATTAGAAAAGATTCAAAATGTGCAGAATAAGTACCAGTAGGAATTACTGGGTGAATCTCAGCAAATACTTATTGAGCAGGAAGGTATTAGAGCATTGCAGATACGACTGGGAGAATCCCAGTAGAAATTTTAAAGGGAATGGCAGGATGAATCCTTGCAAAAATCTCTGGAATCCCATGGGGAACCCTAGAGAAGCCACAGGGGAAATTCCTGGAGGAATCATATCGAGAACTTTTGGAGTAATAGGACAGATCGGTGAAGTACTAGATTTGTAGTAATGAGCTGAATTTTTGTATGGTGAGAAGTTCAATTCTCCGTTTCTGCAATGAAATGGTTCAAAAAGCGAGGGTACTATTATTCCTTACCTAATTTGATGCTGTTTGAGCAAAAATTTGGGCAACAGTGTTGTTGTTTTCTCCATTTCCTGCAACATAAATAATATAGTTATCCATAGTTTTGCTCAAACAGCATCAAATTAGGCAAGGAATAATTATACTGCACGCTTTTTGCACCATTTCATTGCAGAAACGAAGAATTGGCCTTCTCACCATACACAAATTCAGCTCATTACTACAATTCTAGTACTTTACCAATTGTGTCCTATTTCAAAGCCCTTTTTAACGGAATTCTAGCAGATTAAAGCCAGGAATAAATGGAGGAGTTTGAATCCTTGAAAAAAAAAATTTCAGGATAAATCACAGAAGGTATTTCATTAAGAAATTCCTGGATGAATTCCCGAGTGGGCACATTCCGGTGGCCACGGGTTAGTCAGGGAGGTCTCTGGTCATTTTCATGGTTACTAAGATGATGGATATGAAAAATCATGAAGATAGAGCCGTCGCATGCCTAGTTTTGGTTTCATGGTCAAAATGCCCTCGAAACAGGTGTCCTCCAAGGCACATTCCGGTGGCCACGGGTTGGCCAGGGAGGTCACTGGTCATTTTCATGGTTACTAAAATAATAGATATGGAAAATCATGAAGATAGAGCCGTCGCAAGCCTAGTTTTGGTGTCATGGTCAAAATTTCATCGACACAGGTTCCTCCAGGGCACATTCCGGTGGCTACGGGTTAGCCAGGGAGGTCACTGGTCATGTTCAAGGTTACTAAGATGATGGTTATGAAAAATCATGACGATAGAGCCGTCGCGTGCCTAGTTTTGGTGTCATGGTGAAAATGTCCTCGACACAGGTTCCTCCAGGGCACATTCCGGTGGCTACGGGTTAGCCAGGGAGGTCACTGGTCATGTTCAAGGTTACTAAGATGATGGTTATGAAAAATCATGAAGATAGAGCCGTCGCGTGCCTAGTTTTGGTGTCATGGACAAAATGTCCTCGAAACAGGTTCCTCCAGGGCACATTCCGGTGGCCACGGGTTAGTCAGGAAGGTCACTGGTCATTTTCATGATTACTAAAATGATGGATATGGAAAATCATGAAGATAGAGCCGTCACAAGCCTAGTTTTGGTGTCATGGTCAAAATGTCCTCGAAACAGGTTCCTTCAGGGCACATTCCGGTGGCCACGGGTTAGCCAGGGAGGTCACTGGTCATTTTCATAGTTATTAAGATAATGGTTATGAAAAATCATGTGGATAGAGCCGTCGCATGCCTAGTTTTGGTGCCATAACTGAAATGTCCACGAAACAGGTTCCCGCGAGGGCCATTCCGACACCCGGGACAGGACCAGATCGTGTTGACCGGTTCCACATGTCCACTATCAGACACGCATTATCCAGTTGGACATTTTTGCTGAAGACACCAACATTGTATCTAGTAAAGCATATAAACCATAATTGAAAGCGTATGCCGTGTACTGAGTACACGACGCGACCGTTCACAAAAAAGTTACACCAGCGGTCGCGCCGGTGTACTGAGTACACATTCAAAATGTGAGGTTAGAATTACATATTTTTCGAGTACTTTCCGTGCATTTTTTCATTTTTTTTTTCTGCCTTACTAACAAGAAGAAGAGTGGATCTTGGAATAGGACCAACACCCGGTTCAATTTGGTGCGAATTTCGATTATTTTTTTGCATTTTTCTGAGATGCGTGTACTCAGTACACGCAAGCGACTGATGGTGGGTTAAGTTAGACTTGAACGCGAAACGAGAAAAAATGTATGCTCAAGAGAACATGTGAATACCTACATGTGCTGTAATCACATGGAACCTCTAGAGTAATTCCCGAAAAAATCCCTAGGAAAATTCTTGAAGGAATCCCTGGAATCACTGCAAATGCTAAAGAAATCTCAGCCAGAATTCCCATGGAAATTGTAGTAGGCTTCCTGAAGGAATTCCAGCAGTAATTAGTGGGTGTATTCCAAGAGGAATAATTCTAAGACAAAACCTTGAGGAAATCTCTGACGGAATCACAGCAGGAATTTCTGGAACGCCTTCAAGAGGACACCCTTGAGGAATCTCAAAAGGAAATCCTGAAGGAATCCTTTGAAGAATTTTCGGAGGAATCCCTGCAGGCATCCAAGACAATTGCTGGAGAAATCTTTTGAAAAAACGTTTTTGGAATCGTTCCCGGAATGCCTGATGGGCTCCTGCTAGAAATTTTTTTTGGGATTCTTCCATGGATTTCTCCAAAGATTCCTCCAGAAATTGATACGATGATTTAAGGATTTCGGCTTGAATTCCTCTATGAATTCATCTCGGATTAACTGGCAAAATTCTTGCTGGATTTCCTTTTGGAACTTCTACGAGGATTTCTTCAAGCATTCTTGCTGGGATATCTCAAGCATTTTCAGATGGTATTTCTGCAGTTATTGCTTCTAGGAGTACTCCAGGAATTTCTTGAATATTTCCAGAAGGAATTGTTTGTGGAATGCCAGGAATACTTCTCAACAGCATTCAAGGAGCAATTTCAACAGAAATTCTCAAAAAATTGAAATTTTCCAGTAAGAATATGAAGACGAATTCTTGAAAGAATCCCAAGAGGAACTACTGAACTTGTAATTAGAAGGCACAGAATGTAACTAATTAACAAATTGGGCGATGAGTGTGTTGAAAAATTGCATTCTGAAGGGATTTGAACCCACTATTCCGTATTTGCTAAACCGGCGCTTTCACAAACTAAGCCATAGAACAGATATCGATTATGCACAATAGAAAGCCAAACTAACTCCGAGCCCACACCCCATTCTGGAGGAATCCATGGAGAAGTTACAGCAAGAATAGCTTGATGTATTCTTGAGAATGATGTATAGCTTGAGAATAATTGGAGGATCTCAGCAAGAATTTTTAGAGGTACTTCCGGGGGATTTCTGGGGTAAATTTCAAAGGGAATGGTTGAAGAAACCTTTGGGAAAAATCTGTGGAGGAGCTACACGAGAAATTCCAGGAGAAAACCTAGCAGGCATCCTTCTAAAATTCCTCTAGAATTACAAGAAGGGAGTTCTCCTGACATTCAGTAGGGATCGCTCAAGGAGATCCTTCAGGGATCACTCCGGTAGTTTCATCAAGGGTTCCTGCAGGAATTCCTTCTAGCATCCCTCCTGGAATTTATTCAAGAATCCATTCTGAAATTCCTTCGGGGGTTCCCCTTAGAGTAACTTCGGGATGCCTCATGGAATATTTCAAAGATTCTTTCAGGAGTTCTTTCAAGGATTGCTCCAGCAGTTCCTTCGGTAATCTCACCACGAGTTCGTTCAGGGATCTCCCTAATAGCTTCATGAGGGATGCCTCCAGGTGTTTATTAGGAACTCCTTCAGAAGTTCCCTAAATTATTTCAACAGTAGTTCAATCAGGTATCCTTCCAGAAGTCCCTGCAGAGATTTTTTTCAGGAGGATCCATAAATGCCTCCTGGAGATCCATCAAGAATTTCGTAAAAAGTTTCTTTAAAAAATCCTGCAGGAGGTCTTTAGAAATTAGTTAAGGAACTTCTGCAGGGATGGATTCTGAAGTTCCTTTATAAATTCCTACAGGAGTTCATACATAAATTAGTCCAGGAGTTCCATCAGTGATTCCTCCAGGAGTTTCAGGGTTTCTTGCAGATGTTTCTTCAGAGATTCCTCCTGAATTTCTTCAGGAATTCCTACGGAAGTTCCTTCAGAAATCTCTCCAGGAGTTCCTTCAGGAAATTTTACATGAGGATCTAAGGATTCCTTCAGAAGAATTCAGATATTCCCCCAGAAGTTTATTCAGAGATTCCTATGTAAGAGTTTCCTCTAAGATTACTTCAGGTATCCTCAGGGGATTCCTCGTGAAGTTCCTTTAGGGACTCTTCCAGGAGTTCTACCATGGATCGCTCCTGGGGTTCTTTCAGATTGTAGATTGAGATTGATATTTTTCCAAGAGGACTCATGAATGCCTCTAGGAGTTACATCAGAGATTTCTCCAGATGCTCATTCAGTAATTTCTACAGGAGTTCCTTCAATAATTTCCTTAGGATTATAATCTGGCATATCTCCTGGATATTCTTGAGGAATCGTTCGTCCTTCTGGAATTTCTATGAGGATTTCTCCTAGAGTTCCTTCGGGGATTTCCCCTGGGATTCCTTCGGAGATTTCTCCTGAACTTCCTATGGGGTTTCCTCTTGGAAGTCCTTCGGAGTTTCCTCTTAAAAATCCGTCAATTATTCCGCTTGGAAATTCTTTGGAGATTCCTCCCAGAATTCCTTCAGAGGTTCCCCTGGGATTCCTGCAGAGATTTCTCCTGTAATTTCTTCGGGGATTTCTCCTTAAATTCCTCCTGGGATTCCATCGTGTATTCTTCCTGGAATCCCTTCGGGGGTTCCTCGTGGAATTCCTTCGGAGATTCCTCCTAGACTTTCTTCAGGGATTCCTCCCGGAGTTCCTTCGGGGATTCCTGCTGGATTTCCTTCAAGAATTGCTGCTGAAATTTCTTCGGGGATTCCTTCTGAAACTTTTACTCCTAGATTGTCTTCGGAGTTTCCTCTTGTAAGTCCTTCCGTGATTCCCCATCGAATTTCTACGGAGATTCCTCCTGGAATTCCTCCGGGGTTTCTTCATGGAATTCATCCGGGAATTTCTCATGGAATTCCTCCGGGGATTCCACCTAGGATTCCTTCGAGGTTTTCACTGGAATTCCTTGGGTAATTTCTTCTGAAATTCTATCGGGATTCCTCTTGGAATTCCCTCTGGGATTCCTCCTAGAATTCCCTCAGGAATTTCTCTTGAAATTCTTCAAAGATACCCTCTTGGGGTTTCCTTCTTGAATTTATTCGGTGATTTCTGCTAGAATTCCTTCGGAAAATCTTCCAAGAATTCGGGGATTCTTCCTAGAGTTCCTTCGGGAATTTCTTCGAGGATTTCTCGCGGAATTTTTCCGGCAATTTTTCTCTCAGTGATTTCTCCTGGAATTTCTCTAGAAATTCCTCTATTATATTTTTCGTTGATTCCTCTTAAAAATCTTGTTGGAGACACCCTAACATGTTTCCCATAGTTGGTGCTTACGGTCCTCGCTACCAACTGGAATCTGCGTTCACGAATATTCTAAAACTATTGTATAAGAATTCCTTTGTAAAAACTAATAATCGCGAAGCAGTTGGCCTTTTGCCATAAGAACGTTACTCTGTAACTAGCGAGCCATGTGAACGGTTGTGTAGAAGAAGTTTTAAGTTAGACTTAATAAATGTAGTTTGTAGTTTTGTGTATTTTGAATAAAGTTTATTCCGGAGTATGGTGAATGGTTTGTGAATAGAAAACGAGTGTATTTTGTGCCACACCGAACCACCCGAGTTGGCAGTGAATCATATCCAACGGAATCCCAATCCCAAGGCGGCCCAATAATTGGATCCCAGGCATTCCAGGATCGACCAACCAGGACAATTTCCGGTACTGATTCCCAAGCTATCGATCAGTTGGTCCTTCGAGCCGGATTCGTTGGTCGAAGGCACCGAAAAGGAGGAAAC
Source organism: Aedes albopictus (assembly GCF_035046485.1). Classification (NCBI taxonomy): domain Eukaryota; kingdom Metazoa; phylum Arthropoda; class Insecta; order Diptera; family Culicidae; genus Aedes; species Aedes albopictus. The sequence continues at coordinate 373,012,206 of NC_085138.1, read as the reverse complement.
CAATTCGCCATTCCAATTCCCCAATTGATTCACTGCCCAACCACTGGAGAGCGCCATTTTGGATATTGGCGTCGGAGCACGTCACCTCCCATCATCCGATCACCGAAATCAACGTAGTACACTTACCCAAGGCATATTTTTCATGGAAAATCGGTGAGTGCAATTCCAAGGCTTTAAATCCAAAAAACCAGTACTGCTCGTGGTCTTTGTGTGACACAGGTTATCTTCGACGTCATCATTGTCCTTCGTCATCCCATTCATCGTCACACCGAGACACATCACTACACTTGGCAACCATCTTCCATCAACCAACCCTACCGGTGATTACGTACCCAAATAAACAACCGTTCAACTCTGCTTACCTTGGAAGGAAGGCTAGCAGCTTGAGAAAACGCCGTATCTATCCAGAAGCATACTACTCGTTCGTCCGGCCTAATCGTTGCGAGGCGACCACTGGCTCTGCTGTTGTTCGAGGATCATCTCTAGTTAAAAATACAAGGCTCATATCCAAGAGCCAGCAGGTAATTAACGCTCCAACGATATCACTCCCCAAACTGTGCTACTTTGGTCTCATTTTTGAGGTACACTGCATTGATCGTCCGGCCTAATCGTTGCGAAGCGACCGCCCGCTCTGCTGTTGTTCGAGGAGCATCTATAATTGAAATACAAGGCTCAATTCCAAGAGCCAACAGGTAATTGGCGCTCCAACGTTATCACTGTCCCAAATTGTGCTACTTTGGTCTCACTTTTCGAGGTACACAACATGCCCAGCAAATCGAAAACGTCGCTGAAGGTACTGCAGTCGCGGCTACGAGGTCTCCAAACATCGTTCGACAATATGTGCAAATTTATGGATGACTACACCGAAGATACGAAGCTAACCGAGGTTAAAGTGCGACTGGAGAAACTGGACATACTCTGGGACAGGATCAACCAGAGTACCGAAGAGATAGAGGCCCACGAAGATTCGACAGCCGAGGAAGAATCTTTCGTTAAGGATCGGGTAGACTTCGAGAATCGATTTTATCAACTAAAATCGTTTCTCTTGGACACAATCAGGGAGAATTCCGACGAAACTGTGCTCAATCCAATTGCTCGCTCTCACGATAACACTCATCCCGCACCCAACCCCCACGTTAGGCTACCCCAAATAACACTCCCAAAATTCAGTGGCAAAATTGATGAATGGCAGACATTTCGAGATTTATACACTTCTCTGATACACTGGCAACCTGACCTACCAGATATCGAAAAATTTCATTACCTCCGTAGTCAGCTAGAAGGTGAGGCGTTAGCTGTTATCGATTCGCTCCCACTCACCAGGGCGAACTATAATGTTGCTTGGGATCTGATCTGCACTCGCTATTCCAATTCCAAAATCCTTCGTAAACGTCAGGTTCAAGCGCTGTTCGAACTACCGGTGGTCAAGAAGGAATCGGCAACAGAACTACACACCCTTTTGGAATCCTATGAGAAGATCGTGAAGTCGTTGGATCAGGCAACCCCCCAGGCGACGGAGTTCAAGGATCTGTTACTGCTGCATCTACTAAGCTCTCGACTCGATGGTGCAACAAGAAGGAGCTGGGAGGAACATTCTTCTACCAAGGACGTCGATACGGTAAGGGACCTAACCAATTTTCTGCAGCGGCGAATTCAGATCCTGGAGGCACTTCCCACTCGACCGGTTGAGCAGAGAATAGAAGCTGGTTCGTCGAAATTTCCAAGGAAACCCAATGTGGTGAAGGTCTGCAATACCACTCTCCAACCATCGGCTCCACTCAAATGTGTCGCTTGTTCGGATAGTCATTTGCTCTACCAGTGCTCGCAATTTCTAAAACTACCTGTTTCCGAGAGGGACGGACTACTGCGTTCGCACTCGTTGTGCCGAAACTGCTTTCGGCGTGGTCATCAGGCTCGGGATTGTCACTCGAAGTTCACTTGTAGGCAATGCAAGGGCAAGCACCATACACTTGTTTGCTTCAAGGGGAAGGTTGAAGAGAGAAGGTCAAACCACACCGGCGAATCTGGTCCGACCACTACCGCAGCACAACCAACCGAAGAGGTAACCAACACCAAAGTGGTTAACGTGGCAACCACTAACGTAGTATCTTGCAATTCTGCGTCAGGATCGTCGACGGGTGTTTTATTGCTTACGGCGATGGTTCTTTTGGAGGATGATAGAGGTCAAACCGTGCGTGCGCGGGCACTTTTGGATAGCGCAGCGGAATGCAACCTTATCACCAAACGTATGAGGAAACAGCTGGTAGTCAAGGAGGATTCCAGCATGGTCGAAGTTGTAGGCATTCATGGTACATCTAACAAGGTTCATGGCAAGGTCACGGTGACTGTTCGGTCTTGTATTTCCAATTTCGCCCAGGGTATGGAATTTTATGTGTTGCCCAAACTTTCTGCTCAACCAGGAATAGCGTCCGTTGACCCCAACAATTGGAACCTACCAGCTGGCATTGAATTAGCGGACCCACACTTTCTCAAGTCTGAACCGATCGATCTGGTGATAGGAGCAGAGTTCTTTTTCGATGTGTTCGTTACCGGTCGGCGCATGAGTCTGGGTGAACATTTGCCTCTTTTAGTCGATTCTGTTTTCGGATGGATAGCTACAGGCCGATACCCAATAGATGGTCCAATTACCTCTGTGTTATGCGATGTAGCAACTTCGAGTCGACTAGAAAAGATGATTGAGAAGTTTTGGGAGTATGAGGAGGTTGGTTTGGGGAACAACATGTCACCGGATGAAGCCAAATGTGAGGAGTATTTCCAACGGACAACCCAAAGACAAGCTTCAGGAAGGTATATGGTATCGCTACCAGGAAATGAAGAAATGATGCGCAACCTAGGAGATTCTAAGGCGACCGCCGAAAGGAGGTTTCTTCAAATCGAACGACGATTGAACCGAGAACCATCGTTACGGGAACAGTATGTGTCCTTCATGGAGGAATACGAGACACTAGGGCATATGTCACGAGTCACCCACGACGAGGAAGGAGTAAATCGGTGCTACCTCCCACATCACCCAGTCGTTAAGGAAGGAAGCACTACTACACGAGTGAGAGTGGTGTTTGATGCTTCTGCTAGAACATCCACTGGGCTCTCACTAAACGATTGCTTGCAGTCGGGCCCAGTCATCCAAAGAGATTTACGGTCGATTATTCTCCGGAGCCGTTTCCGCCCAATTATGCTGGTAGCCGACATTGAAAAAATGTTTCGGCAGGTAGATGTTTGCCAAGCAGACAGACGGCTTCAATCTATCCTTTGGCGTTCGTCACCCGATCAACCTTTAACAACATACGAACTGGAAACAGTGACATATGGTACCAAACCCGCCCCATTTCTTGCGACGAGAACCCTAGTACAGCTTGCGACCGACGAGGCCGAGCGATTCCCACTGGCATCGGTAGCTGTCAAAAACGACTTTTATATGGATGATGCTATAACCGGGGCGAATTATCCTGCGACCGCTAAGGAACTACGGATTCAATTGGTGGAAATGCTCGACAGCGGTGGATTCAAGCTCCGAAAGTTCGCGTCCAACTGTGCAACGGTTTTGGAAGGCATACCCAGCGAAGACCTTTCAATCCAAGCGGCGGATGGAATCTACTTGGACCCGGATCCCATGGTTAAAACGTTAGGACTCATCTGGATTCCTCCAACGGATGTTTTCCGCTTCAATTTCAAGGCCCCACCCCTCTCAGATACCCCACTCACAAAACAGAAAATTTTCTCGATCATTGCTACTTTGTTTGATCCTCTTGGATTTGTAGGACCAGTGATTACTCAAGCCAAAATCATTATGCAACTTTCGTGGCAGCTGTTGGACGACAAAGGGCAAAGGCTTGCTTGGGATTCACCTTTACCACAAAAGGTCGAGCAAGAATTCAGAAAATTTTACGAACACATTCCCCTACTCAACGATTTGCGTATCGAACGATTGGTAATAATTCCTCTAGCTGTGCGAACCCAATTGCACATATTTTCGGATGCTTCGGAAAAGGCCCTCGGAGCGTGTGTGTACGTCAGAACAGAAGATTCTTCGGGACGAATCAAGGTGGCCCTATTATTGTCAAAATCTAGGATAGCACCGCTCAAAACACAAACCATCCCAAGGCTGGAATTACGTGCTGCAACATTGGCTGCCGAAATGTTTTCCCAGGTCACAGAGGCGATCGATACTGCTTTCGATGTTTTCTTCTGGACGGATTCAGAAATAGTTCTTCGTTGGTGCGCTGCAACCCCATCGACTTGGACGACTTTTGTTGCGAATCGTGTCGCCAAGATACAACGACTGACTGAAAATTGCTGCTGGAGTCATGTGCCTGGAGAGAAGAACCCTGCGGATCTCATTTCTCGTGGGATCCCACCAGAAGAAATATTGGACAAACGTCTGTGGTGGGACGTTGAGTGGCTGCACACAACCATGGAGCATTGGCCGAAGCAAAAGGAGTTCTCGGCGACCGGATTAGCGGAGGAAAGACGGCAGGTGGTGTTATCATCAACAGCATCGAATCCAAGTTTCATCGAAGAACACATAGCACGATTCTCGACCTACACTACTATGATTCGTCAAACTGCTTGGTGTCGTCGATACCTACGCAACCTACGAGAGGAGGCAGGCAAACGCAAGGTCGGACCGTTGACCGTAGAGGAGCTGCTACAAGCCGAATCGAAAATTATACAGCGGGTACAACAGGAGGTCTTCGGCAGAGAGCTAAAAGCCATTAGCAAAGGAGAGAGTGTAGCACGTCAATCGCCCCTTCGCTGGTATTGCCCATTTGTCGCGCCTGATGGTCTGTTGCGGGTAGGGGGAAGACTTGGGAAGTCGGGAGAGTGTGAGGATGCGAAGCACCCAATTGTGCTACCTGCTCGTCATAGCCTAACAAAACTAATAATTCGGCATTATCATTTGAAACTGTTGCACGCTGGACCGCAACTCATATTGAGCACAGTTCGGCTTCGATTTTGGCCTCTTGGGGGACGTAATGTAGCGAGACAGGTCTGCCACGAATGTATGCGTTGCTATCGGACGAAGCCAGCAACTATTCGTCAATTTATGGCCGAACTACCTACACCGAGAGTGGTTCCAGCAAAACCATTTTCGACGACAGGGGTCGATTACTTCGGCCCGATCTACGTGCGACCTGGATACCGAAGAGCTGCAGTGAAGGCGTATGTGGCAGTATTTGTATGCTTCTCCACGAAGGCGGTACACCTGGAGTTAGCCACCGATCTTTCGACGCCCTGCTTCATCCAAGCATTGCGTCGATTTATTTCACGTCGCGGAAAGTGTGCCCAATTGTTCTCCGACAACGGCACAAATTTTGTTGGAGCTAGGAACGCCATGGAGAAACTCCTACAAAACCTACGGTCCAAGGAGCACAACGAAACAGTAGCGAAGTGGTGTACAGATGAAGGAATGCAGTGGAGTTTTATACCGCCCGGCGCCCCCCACTTCGGTGGTTTGTGGGAGAGTGCCGTACGATCGACGAAGGTGCACCTACTGAAGGTACTAGGTGACACAGCGGTTTCGTATGAGGATATGACGACCCTCCTAGCCCAGGTGGAGTGTTGTTTAAACTCAAGGCCCTTAACACCCCTTTCTGATGACCCGGAGGACTTGGAGGCCTTGACCTCAGGGCATTTTTTGGTCACCACATCACTGCAAGCGTTACCGGAAAAGGATTTGACCAGCATATCACCAGGGAGACTACGACACCGAGAGCTGATTCAACAGTGTCTGCAATTTTATTGGAAGCGTTGGCGGTCCGAGTATTTGACCCAACTGCAGGCACGGACCAAATGGTGGCAACCGCCACAGGAAATCAAGACCGGGAGTCTGGTGGTAATCCGAGATGATAATCAGCCACCAACACGCTGGAGAATGGCCCGTATTCATGCTGTACATCCGGGGGACGACAACGTTGTGAGAGTTGTCACACTCAAAACGGCCGATGGCTTCATCAAGAGACCTGTCACCAAAATTTGTATCCTGCCGGTGGCCAATTCAGGGGAAACAGAAGCAGCAGATCCGAAGGAAAGTTCTGAAACTCCGGCTGTTTCAGGGGAGGGGAGGATGTTGGAGACACCCTAACATGTTTCCCATAGTTGGTGCTTACGGTCCTCGCTACCAACTGGAATCTGCGTTCACGAATATTCTAAAACTATTGTATAAGAATTCCTTTGTAAAAACTAATAATCGCGAAGCAGTTGGCCTTTTGCCATAAGAACGTTACTCTGTAACTAGCGAGCCATGTGAACGGTTGTGTAGAAGAAGTTTTAAGTTAGACTTAATAAATGTAGTTTGTAGTTTTGTGTATTTTAAATAAAGTTTATTCCGGAGTATGGTGAATGGTTTGTGAATAGAAAACGAGTGTATTTTGTGCCACACCGAACCACCCGAGTTGGCAGTGAATCATATCCAACGGAATCCCAATCCCAAGGCGGCCCAATAATTGGATCCCAGGCATTCCAGGATCGACCAACCAGGACAATTTCCGGTACTGATTCCCAAGCTATCGATCAAATCTTTTGGGGATTCTTTTTAGAATTCACTTGGAAACTCTCACTAGAATTCTTTCCTAGTGGGGTTCTGTACTCAATAAATGATTTCAGGGAAGAATCTCAGAATGAATTCCAGGAGGAACCTTAAAAGAAACTCCTGGAGGAAGCCATGAACAAAATTCTGGACTAATATCTGCAAGAGCTGCAGTATGAAACCCTAAAGGAACTTCTGCAGAAATCTCTGGTGGTTCAAGAATCTGGCTTAGAGAGATCCCTGCAGAAACTTCTGAAGAAATCCATGATTAAAATTTTCGACGAAAATTCTTAGTATTAAAAAAAATACGTGCGATCATATTTATTATTAAATTTGATAGCTTTCGAATGTTCTAAGATCAAAAAAACGATCAAATCTGACTATACATGTCAATGGTTGCTACTCCGTGATTGATCTGAGCTGGTACCAATTGCACTGAGATCCAAATGAATAAGGGCTGGGACACTCCACTTATTCTCAAAGTGCAATTTTAGCAGCTCATGCATTTTGGATCAATAACGGCGCCGGCCACGTTTTTATAGTCAGTTGGGAAGGGAAAGGAATGTTAGAGTGTGCTGGTTGTTGCTACTAAAGACCGAGATCACCTCTGCATCCCCACAACCAGCACGGACTGGGGTATTTGTTAGACGGAAAGGATGGGAGATCTGGGAGTCACCGTTGGGTCGGTGATGCGATCCATGGATAGGGGTTATTTATAGTGTTCGTAAGGTGATAGATTGTGTGGTGAATAAGGTGAATAAGGTCAAGCGGCACAGCACGCTTCGGTTGCATAACTTGTAGGCGTTATATACACTGTGCTGTGAGTGGAAGTTGGAAGGAAGGGAAACGACTTTGTTTTCCAATTCGTTTCTGGTTCTAGCGATGGCTATGATCATATGAATATACATGAGTTGTATACGTAGAGAAGAGAAAGAGAGAGGAAGTGGATAGAAAGATACAAAGTAGGATGAAAGGGACGGGCCAGGGATTGAACCCAGGACCTTCTGCATATGAATCAGAAGCGGTAGCCACTAGACCACCAAGCCCGTCTAGCTTTCGAATGTTCTAAGAAATCAAAACAAAAAGTGTAGCTAAATCGATATTTTATTGCCTTCATTTGCGATTGGAGTAATGCAACATGCACTACACTAAGGATATGGGTAATGCCACAATAGGTCTAATCACTTGTCGCAGTGACGGATCCGAACAGGAATAAAAAAGGTATTGTTTCAAACGTAATAGTTTAAGCCCAATGGTTATGAAAAAGCTCAGACTGCAAATTCTAGAACGTACGTACGTACGTAGAACGTTTTGCTTTTCCAATACATTATGGTCAAATTTTGGTCACGCCGATTCACGCCGCCGCCGCCACCGAAAGCTGCCACCGGCCCTTACGCCGCCGCCGAGCAACATATAGTCGGCGCACAGGTCTACCTGGTATTTCTACAGAAAATCCATCTATGGATTCTTCAAATGTTCCATTTTTATTTTTTCAGAAATTCATTGAAGAATTCATTTAGAATCTTCTCCATATTTTTTTAAACTCCTGAAATTTCATCAGCGATACTTTCGAATATACCCAGCAAAGATGGGACTGTTTTGCGAGTGGCGGCAGTTTAGATGCTTCTTCAATATTCCTAGAATTACTTCAGAAAATTCAGCAGGGATTTTCTTCAAAAGTTGTTCCATGAATTCTTCCAGAAGTTATTCTTCTAGCAGTTCATTCAGGAATTGCTCAAGCGGTTCCTTCAGAGATTCCTCCAGGAATTCATCCATGGGAATGTATCAATGAAGGGGCGCTGTAATCGGTGAACCTTGACTAGCTAGCTCTGATTTTATCATGGCAGCACTGGAAATAATATATCACAATAATATATTGTCAGTAATCTGCCGAAGCATTACAATGATCTTTTTATGGAATTTGCTACAAACTTTGGAATTCAATCCGCTGAGTACACGCCAAGATAGTGTAAACATATCAAGCATATAAAGCTATGTTCACTTAGAATCCGGAATCATGTCACATTTGCTAGTGACGCTCTCAATAAACATAATCATCATTCTTTTGCAGCACTCTTATCATACACTAATCCTCTTCAAATGACCGGTAAGGTAAGTAAGGTACGACAGTCACGAAAAATGTTAATATCGTCAAAACCATTATGTGTTATGTGCACAGATGTTGTTAACCATGGTATAAGGAAGTGTCCTCGGAAGAAAAAAGCTTGGGTTCGTTGATAAATCTGCTTTGAATTTGAAAATTTGGCAAGAAGTTCGAACTTCTTGCATGCGAACTTCTTGGGCATGGTTTTTTTACAACAAGATGATGAGAACCAATTCATACAAGGATGACAGCCTCAAGAATCGCGTGCTGCTTTTCAAAAACGCACACAATGTAGAGGTTTTACCTATTTTGATGAGCTGCCATGACAGCCAGTGGTATCGTCATAGATGGGTAGTGTTTATCTATCAACGAAAAAAAAAACACTCAAATTTCGCGTTTTCTCAATTCACTGAATTGCCCCTCATTTCGCAATAAAAAAAAAAGTTTGGCAATTTTTCTTCGGAATCCTAGTCAGACTAGTCAAGGCACTCAGGACACTGCATAGATGACCTGATTGTTGAACAAACGTGCGGAAGGGGTTGTTGCTAAAATTTACCACCGTTGTGCAGATTTTTAGAGAGGTCAACACTGAAAAAGTGAGAAAATGTGTGAAAAATAAAAATAAATAATTTCAATGATATTTTTCCATGAAAGTACAATAAATAACCTTTGTTTTGAGGGCTTCACCTTTTATGTTTGTTATTCCATCCCTAAGATATACGTGATTTTGTCATTCCGGATTCTAAATGAACATAGCTTAATAACAATTCTCGGTGAGTCATAGTCATAAGAAATATTGAAGGAGTTAGAAAACTTTGAGGAAAAGTCTGGCGAATGGGTAGTTTGTATGCCGCCAAAAATGTTGTCATTGTTAAGGGATCTGCAAAAATATCGCCAAAGAATCACCCCATATAGGGTATATGTACCATTCCTTGGCCTAATTTACAAGCTGCATTGACAATTTTGACCATAGCTCATAAATTAATAGCACTAGAAATAATATGTTGACCCTATTACACACTCTAGGCAATGCATGTTTCACCAATTTGAAGTAAACTATCGTAAATATTCAAGAATTTTACTTAATTAAGTTGAAAAGATTCGATGCGATGGTATGTAACGTTGGTCTATGGTACACAAATTGGCCTATTAGTGGATACAACGTTGGCCTATTGCTTTCCAAGGATTAGAACCATTAATTATCTAATTTTTTTCACCGACGAAGTATTATCTCTGTTTGTTCACCAATCTTACATTCAAATTACATTTTCGGAGCCAAATTATAAAAAAAACTATAAATAAATCACATTAACTAAAGTTCTTTCTTAACCCTCGAGCAGTCGCGTCTTTGATTACCTGCAGCGACGCCGCGCTCACGCTGTGTACCACAAGCGTGCATTTTACATGGCGCGTGTACTCAGTACACGACGCGACCGCTCCCGCGTTAATTTAGTAACGAAAACAACGCAAATCAATTATTGTGTTATATTTTTACAGTCACCGCACACAAAATATTTCTTCCTGTTCGTTCTTTCTGGTTCTTACGCAAGAAATGTTGTTGACGTCTTTTTGTCGGTGTTTTTGAAGTCACTTTACTGATGGGCCAAGATTTGGGTACATAGCGAAAAAATATCCTCAATATTAGGCTCACATTCAATTTGTAAAATAGTTATTATTCGTTGAAAACAAATACACATGTTCAAAATAGCATCTTTAACCGTCGCATCAAATGTTCAGTTATTGAAAAGTCAATTCGAAATGTTCCAGAATCATGCCATTTATGATCATGTGTATAGACTACCCACTAAGCCGAAGAATCATGGCGTCTACAAAAGCTAAACAAAGTGACATTTTCATTCAATTTTAATGCTCCAAAGTGCTAAAATTTGAACGAAATGTTACAGTTGTTTGGCGCATAGCTTTTCCGATATCCAGTAATGCGTGTTTGTTTGAGTTTCTGGTTTACGTTGAGATAGGCCGAACCAGGTTACTATGCCAACGAAGTAACCCGATACCCTACACTGAAGCTTTTTTTACGCGGTTTTACGACGGTTTTTGAAATAACCCGGTTTTTTTTACGCGGTATCATTACCGTCGTAAAAAACTTCAGTGTACTACGATCATCGACACGACAGCGAGAGATATTAAAAAAAAAGAAGTCAGGAATGGAAGTATTAGATTAAGGTAAAGATATAGAACTAAGTACCGTAACATCTCCTAACTCCAATCACTTTATTTCGTTTCCTTATTTGGTTCACACTTTTTTGGTGTTTTGCATGGTGTGAAAGGAATTAGAAACCAAAAAAAAATTATTGGAATTATCGATATGAAGTGCTCCAACATGTCAAAAGGCTGAAAACCCCTGCATTATAAGTCATTTAAACTGATTGGGTTAGGTATTAAAAATTTAACCATTTTAAAAAAGTACATAAAATCGAAGCACATAAAATCGAGGGGATGCCGGGGCCCGTAGCGTAGTGGTTACACGTTCACTTCATAAGTGGATGGTCATGGGTTCGAGTTCCAGCCCCTGCACATGCAATTTTTCGTCAGTTGCTCTTCCCCCCGAGAGCAGCTGGCACCTGACCCTCTGCAGAGCATATGCTCCAACGGACTCGGAAACCTGGATATCGGCTAACGGCAACTCGTAATGGACCCCCAATCGGACTGGAAAAGGAACAAGAGCCACACATCAACATCCCCGTGCTCATCATTCTACCATGATAGGGTAGATAGTGAAAACAGCGCAACGGAATCCAGTTCGATCTAGTAGAATTATAATAGAAAACATTTAGGCGCTGTACAAAGTGTAAGTACAGCTTCCAATTGGAATCGCTCACGCAGTGCCCTAGTGGACAAAAGAGCTGTAAATTAGGTTAAGTGATTGAAGAATAAAAAAAAATCGAGGGTCCACTAAATCGAGGTATACCTGTACTGATAAAACCACTGAATGAACTTCTCATTGTCTTTTTCACAAGTTCAGCGATTTTATCTGAAAAATGTGTAAATCCACAAAAGATATTTCTGGTGATATTCTTGAATGTCAAGTTGAATCTCTACACAGATTTCTGACAAGGTCATTCTAAGAATTTTAGAAATTTAGAATGTGCGCATATGAAAAACCTCTGTGCGATTCTAAAATGTCCAAACTCTAATAACTTCCATGGATTACATAAAAGAGTTCCTGTTCCAATTCCCAAAATTGTGATGGAATTTTTGGAAAATACTTCAAGCGTGAACCATATTTCATCGAGAAAAAAACTATAAATTCTCTGATAAATAACATTCGATGTTCAACTTTTTTGAACAGCTTTCCAATATGTTTAGCATGGATTGAACGTCCCTTTCGTCACACACATGCCGTCTCCTATGTGTGACGTCACGAAGAAATATTCGTCGGGGGTGACAATATTCACAGCGACCGACAGCGTCGTTTACGCCACAAAGAGGTAAAAGGACAATTTCGAGAGCACCTTACTCTCGTTTCGCCGGTTGACCAAGCTTCCGTTCCTTATCCTCGTGAAGAATCCGGCTTGGAAAAAAAACTCACCCCAACTGAAAAATTGGCCGAAACTGCAGAGAAGGGGTGACAAATCTTTACCACTCTGCCTGCAACCTCGCGGAGCGTTCGCGCTCGTGCGGGTGCAAATATATGTACATTTTTTCCCTAAAAAATGGGAAATGAAAATTGTAATAAAATCCGTTTGCCGGGAGCTAGCCATTAGGTCCGGAGTGAAGGGGGCACTCAGACACGCGCAAAAATTACACTGAAAACTTATAAAAAAAGAAACGTTACTCGATTCTTCATAGCCTTCGGCGCGGTAAGGATATTCCTTGGGATATTCTCGGCTTGCTCTTTCGTTTCCACGGATGGGACGGCGGTAACCAGGGTAGGGAAACCATACGTGCATGCACACTCACGGCGACTGGACTTTATGGAAAACATTTGAAAAAACAATAAATTATCGATAATCTGAATATGTATAACATATTCCCGACCAGAAGATTCTAACAAAAATATAACATAATTATAACAAACCATGATATGTATAACTCATTGTGATAGAATCATGTTTAACATCATTGGTGTTTAAAAATATTATAACTCAATTGTATCATATTATGTTATAAAGGTTGTTCGATAATTCATTGTGAAATAATTTAGTTCTGATTTTTTGACATTCAGAACATCATTTTACACAATTGTATCAACATATGATAGAAACTAGTTTTATTGAAGCTAAAATTTATATCATATTGTGTTATAACTTTGTTCTGATTATAATAAAATATGTTATTATTTTGATTAGACCCGTGTACTTTTTGTTACAGTTTTAGTTATTTTAACATCATTCTGCATCTAGTTTATAACAAAATAAGTTATAGAAAAATTTCATATCATCATAACACAATGTGTTATAAACTTGATATATTTTTCTAGTCGGGTTGACATTATGCTGGCCTAATCCTGTACACAGTTGTTTAGAGAAGAAGTATTCATTGGTCAAAATTAAAAGACTAAATCAGGTATTGTTAGTAAAATAAAACAGTATGGAACGAGCTCATCAATAACCTCAGGTGGCACGAATCCCATTGCTTCAAACCACATCCAACGATGGCAACCCTAGCCGCCTAGAACGTCATCGTCCTCGTCGGTCGTTAGTGTGCAAATTTCGGAGTGTATATGCAAAATCACCGGAAAGACAGAGAATCATTCCAGCGAACGAACGTCGTTGTCGTCGCGTCTTTTTACTGCGCAAACGCGTGTCTTTAGCCCGAATCGGGTTCGCGATTTTTTTTCTTTTTTTGCATACATTTTGAAGGTATTTTAATTACTTCTGTCAAAGGCTAAATTACTCTCTGGGCAGCAGCAGGCCGCGTCTGGCTTGAATACCGGTCGTCTTTAAGTCGATTTAGAACGTGGACGTACATCTCGGTAGGCTTTGATCTTAGCAACCGTGTTGCGGAGTTGTGAATTGTATGTGATAATTATAAATCGCGGCGGGTATTTGCGGAAGTTAGTAAAAAAGTGACGCGAAAAAGGTGCGAAAATTTGGCACGGCGTGCTTTGGCGTTTTTTTTTTATAGCGAGGGATGAAGCCACCCACCGGAGAAAGATGTGAGTGTGATAGCTAGGAAAGAAATGTGAAATCTACTTGCTGAACGATAGAAAGAGTGCGAGCAATATGCTGTTAGGATTTTTGACGCTGTGCATACTAACCAAGATGAAGGAAGCTGAATTTTCCATTTTTATTCAAATTAATCCGCGATGGATGATGGGGCCGACGATTATGGCAAGGCATTAAAAGCCGGCCAGTGTTTAACGGAATCAAAATAATTAATGATGTGTCGAAAAATTTACATAAATTTGCCTTAATGATTGACAAAAGCTTTCGAACCGTGTGCTGGATGTGTAGGAAACCATCCAAAAACTCAATCAGCTTTTCGAGTTAATCTCTTCTGATGACCATCTCTGTGGTCTGTGGAATGATGAAGGAAGGAAGACAGACTGCCGACGTATAAAAGCAGACTTAAAAAGAGAAGACTTTGTTGGAGGTCGCCATTTCTGCATACTAATTACGAATAATAATTCTTGGAATATACTTTAATGGGTCAGTGAATAAAACAGAGGCGTGAACTGATGGGATCTATAAAAACGTGGCGAAGATTCGTTTTAAGTTTTACCATTTATATATTGAAATATCAGATAAATTACTACAAGTCCAGTTAAGGTGGAATACCATGGAATCCATTTTTTTAACTACATTGTACTTGTTTATTTTGACTTTGCAAAAAGATTCAGATTACCAAATTAGGTGCGATATTCGAGATTATGGCCATAATGGCGGCCACGTATGAACCCCTTAAAATCTTCTGAACAAACTAGAAGTGCCTTCATCCATTTGGAAAATTAATTGAAATGAAACGTGGTGAGCTCATTTCATGATATTGTTACTAATATTACACTAATCGATTAGAATATTTGTTTCTTACGAATATCATTGAAAGCTTTTCTGAGATTTTTAATGTATCACTAGAAAGAAATAATAAAACTTCTTTGTTTGTTTTGTTTCAACGACCCTTTAATCAGTAATCATCATTGCACAATGGGTCCAGAGTAAGGTAGCCCAAACTTATATGAACAACAAAATTTTTGAAAAATGACAAGTCTTACCTCCTGAAAGCTCCCACAAGCTACGTTAAAAATTTGAGCAAAATTGATATAGCCTAAGGGGGCGCTCAACGAGCTTGAAGTTTGTTTGGGAAATCTTGGCCAAATGTATGTAGAAATCTTAAGTTTTCGAATTTTGCCGCTAGGTGGCGCTATAAACATTCAATATTCAAACCCTTGTTTTTGTAGGTGACTACATACCAAACAACATTGTCGAAGACCGCAAAGTGATCCAACGTCTGTGATAAAAGTTATACCCTAGGTAAATTCCACCCTAATGGGACATGTTCGGTGTAGTACTAGATTTGTAGTAATGAGCTGAATTTTTGTATGGTGAGAAGGTCAATTCTCCGTTTCTGCAAAGAAATGGTGCAAAAAGCGTGGGTATTATGATTTTTTATATGGATAACTATGTTGTTTATGTTGCAAGAAATGGAGAAAACAATAACACTGTTGCTCAAAGTTTTGCTCAAACAGCATCAAATTAGGCAAGGAATCATAATACCCACGCTTTTTGCACCATTTTAGCATTAGCATTATCATTAACATTAAGCGAGTCGCACAAATTCATAGGTGGTACAGTCCTAGACCGCTGTTATGAGGGTTGCCTCCTTCCCGCCCGAACCAAATCACAAAGATTTGGGAGTAATCGCTGACTCTTAGACAAGACTGACGCAATCCTCCAATGGTCGAGCACTGTCCTGGCCACGTCCTTGCGACTGCTGAGGAATGGGAAAGGATGGTTAGTTTTGGACACCTATGAAAAATGTAGACAACTCTACGATCTCTCAGGCCTAGGTGTCACGGGATTTTGGGTGTTGTTAGTGGAAGGGTAAACTCCAAAGGATACGCTTGGTCAACGTTCAGGCAGCACGCTTTTTGCACCATTTTATTGCAGAAACTGAGAATTGCCCTTCTCACCATACTAAAATAGAGCTCATTACTACAAATCTAGTACTTCACCGATCTGTCCTATTGCTTATCCTGTGACAGATACGCGTATTTCGACTACCACTTGTAATTTTCGTCAGTGTCAGTTATCCAGTGGATAACTGTCAGTTAGTGGATAACTGACACTGAGGTTTGGAAAAGCAGTTGTAACTCTGAAAGTTGATGAGATTGAAACTTAGCGTCTTCGACAAAGTTGTGAGCTTTTGGATGCTCTAAAAGTGTTCAGAACAAAGTATAGCGAAAAAATCGACGCATAAAATTATATTGAATAAAAACGGATTATCATATGGAAAACCAAACAATTCAAGCAAAGTTAACTCGTCTGAGTTCTTTGGAAAAAATATGCCTCATTGATAGTTTTAAAAGTGCTCGGAACAAAGTTTTCACGAGAAACAAATGGATTTAAAGTTATTGCAAGAAAACTGAATTTCATGGAACAGCCTAAAATGGAGTGGATAACTGACACTGAGGAAGATTACAAGTGGTAGTCGAAATACGCGTATCTGTCAAAGGATAAGCAACATAGGGCGGAATTTAAAGGTACGAAGCTGATTACACTAGTTTACAAAATAAAACGAAAGCCATGAACTTCTGTCAACGACCAACATTTTTGAAGCACAATTTAGCACTGATTTCGAAACCGTGCTTAAAAAATTTTTAAGTAGAGCAGTTTTTGAGTTTTGGCTCAATATCGAGTTTTACAACTTTTAAAAATATGGAATTTACTAAAATTCAAATATCCTGCGTTTTGTTCAACCAATTTCAAATATCTGCCGTTATTCCACAGTAAACGAAGTCTTCCACCACTTCTAAGGTATCCCTGTCCACCATAACACTGCTGCCCAGGCTTGCCCTGTTGTTCGCGGTTCCTCCAGCCAGCACGTACCTCATTTTTGACGCGTTCACCACCAGTCCGACCCTTGCTGCTTCACGTTTCAGGCAGGTGTACAGTTATGAGTACTTGAATACCTTTCAAGGCGATATTGACCAGCAGGCATGAGAGTTCATCACCTTCTCGAAGTCCCCGGCGAGATTCGAATGAACTGGACCGGCTGGCCCGCAGTGCCGAATACCAATCTCTTAATTTCCAGAAAACCATAGTCCATAGAATACTTCCCAGACTCTCGGACGTCTATCAACCACCCCAAAATGGGAAACAGACGCACGCTGTTGTGGGCAGCTCCTCCTGGAGAACAGACCCTCAGGTTTGCAGAAGCAAACTTCCCGTTCCCTATCAGCCTACGATCAGTCATCACCGGGGTTGGTTACCCGATCTTTCCTAAGGTTCCGCTCAGCCCGACCGGTATCAGTAGGTCGGCTCCAGAGGCACGTACCCAGACCGGTGCCACGGGTGTTCGGGGTACATTCCTTTTGTATTCACCTTAAACTAGAGGTTACCAACACAGTAACACTGAAAATGTCTGTTAGTTCCCAGCAAGCTTTTAACAAGGAACGAACGGCCAGGAAAGACAATACACGTTTACACAACCCAAAAAGTAAAAATATCTCACAAAAAGTCGGTATATCTACTGAAAAGACGGCAAAGCTTTTGTGGATATCATCGGGTTTTTTCGTCTTTTTTTCGGCTGGCAGATGTAAAGGGGGAGGGTCAGAGGGATTTCAAGGGAATTTTAAGAAGGGGGGTCAGAGGCGTTTCTAGGTGACTAAGGGCGCTTTGGGAGGTTTCAGGGAGCTTTTAGGGGGCTTTATAGGCTCTCAGAGTCTCAGATGAACTTCACGGGTGTTTCAGAGGCGTTTCAAGACGGTTTACAGCGTTTCAAGGTATTTTAGGTGGTTTTAGAAGCGATTTAGGGGGCTTCATGGGCTCTCAGGTGATTTCAGAGGGATCACAGAGACGTTTTAAAGCGTTTCAATGTGCTTCGGAGATTCAGGCTAGTTCCACGTAGGTTACATGGGGGTTTTAGAGGCGTTTCAAAGCGTTTCAAGGCATTTTAGGGCGTTTCACGAGGTTTCAGAGAGATTTTAGGGGGGTTTCAGGAAGCTTTTGAGGTTAACAGGTGATTTTCACAGATTTCATGGGGTTTCAGAGGTGTTTCAAGGCGTATCAGAAAGACTTTTAGGTGAGTTTCACAAAGGTTTCATGGGGCATTTCGATGCGTTTCAAGGCGTTTCAGCAGGTTTAAGAGTGGTTTTAGGGGGCATCAGAAGTTTTCAGATGAATTTACGGAGATTCCATTCGGGGTTTAGAGGCGTTTCAATGCATTTTAAAGACTTCCAATGCTTTTCAGGGCACTTCAGGGCGTTTTAGTAGGTTTCAGGGGGAGGGTTTGACGGGGCTGCAGAGTATCGCAAGAGAATTGAACGGAGATTTTATGGAGGTTTCAGAGGCTTTTCAATGCTTTTCAGGAGGTTTCTTGGAGATCCTCAAATGTATAATAAGCTCTCCACTTGACAGCACATGGTTTCAAGAGGCTATGCAAGCATAAATTTCATACATAATATTCCAATAGATTACGCTTGTAGATCAGATGGCCTAAACTTTAGGGAGTTCTCGGACACTCCTATACAATCATAGAACCCATGACTTGATAGACCATGGGTCTTAGTCATAAATCTCTTTGAGACAGCCAAACTATACGATGATCTATACTCTACAGAGTATAGTTTATAGCAAACAGGCTATAAACTTCACAGCACATAGTTGCATGAGGCTACGTAAGCATGAATTTCAAGTATAATGCTCCAATTGATCACTGATTACGCTTGTATATCCGATGACCTGTACCCCAGGGAGTTATCGGATGTACCTATACAATCACAGAGCTTAACACTTGATGGATAGATGCCAGAGGCTGCGTGAGTATCAACCTTATTCATGATCCAAATAGATACAACTATGTAGTAGCTCTCGCCGATTCGATGATCTTTACTCAAGGGAGACCTGTAAAGTACCATCGAAATCATCACTCGATAGATCATAGCTACCTTGTGGCTACCTAGGCTGTGTGAGTATGAACCTTAATCATAAGGCTAGAGATAACAAACAGAAAATGAACTCACAACTTGACAGCACTTAGTTCCTTAGGGCTGTGCAAGCATGAATTTTATTCATAATGCTCCAATAGATCACTGATAACGCTAGTAGATCAGGTGACGTAAACTCCAAAAAGTTCTCGGATACTCTTTAACTTTTAACCCTTAAATACGTCGTAAACGCCTCTTAACTCTTAACTCTGCTTTTTTTCAACTTTAATAGAGGGAGCTAGATGGAAGTTTGGGTGTAATACGGAAATTTCGATTATTACCTGTTGTACCGAAATTCTATCGGAAAGCAGTTTTGTCGAATACCTGCTAGAAACTAAGTTCAGCTCGCTGAACTGTCAGTGCGCACAGCTTTGTGACGTTATCTGGCGATTCCTGGAGTAGCAACTAAATACGGTCAATGAGGTTCCAACTCAATCTCTATACGAATATGAAATTGAGTCACTGTAGAAGTAAGAAAATATGTTTATGGTTCAGCCAGCGGATCAACTTGAGATGGATCGTAGCTGGCCCGAAGTAGAATTCAAGTTGATATTTGAAAGCCCGTGGCATTTGTTGGATCATTGCTAAAAGGGAATAGAACATAAGCTCAGGTCGACGATTTGCATTTAAAACAAATTTGACCGATATTGAAATCGGCTTTGTTTTGAGATATGTTGACCGTCATAAACAAGGTGGAACACTCATAAAATAGCATATCACAGAATATCGTATTCTTTCGGTAATCTTCGAAAATGTGAAACAGATTGATCGAAAACCCATCACCTCAAAAGAAGATGAACTGTTCTCACATGCCACCATGAAAAGCTCTGCTGCTGCTTCTCTCAAGTCTTCATTCGCTTCCCCGAAATTCCATCCCGATCATTTCGTCAAGCTCGTTTTCCCTAATACACTCATTAGCCATGGCAGGCATCCAACCCAGCCAACCCATCATAAAACTTGATGTTCCACCTCCGACACAACCTCGCAGCATCCATCAGCTCCCTACCTATAGAGGCGCAGACAGGCAGGTCCATAGCGAAAGGCGTTAATTAATCCACCTATTCAATCAAACAGATATTTTCCGCTAGGCTAACGTGTAATTTTAGCGCTTGTTAATGAGATGCGATGATACACAGAGATCCACCACCAGCCCGGCTCCGATCCGAGTTGGTCGGACTCTGGTTAACAGCACCGCCCCCCGATGATGATGCTCGGTAGAAGGTACCCAACAATGAGCGCAAACAGTGCCGGAGAACGGGGCGCTGTTTTTTTTTCGGGAGCTTGTTTTTCGCGGTTTATAGCTCATCATCTCCGTCGAAATTTTACCGACGGACAAGCGATTTCCACTGGTTGCGATCATTTGGTGGAGGAATGACCCGAACGTCGGCGATTATTGGGTATGATATCGATGTTTGAGGGTTGTGAAAATTTGTTGTAATTCGATCAGATTAGGTCTAATTTGCGTTTATTGGGCGGTAAAATTAGCTGCGGTTGGAGTTTATCTAATGTGAATGTCTACACATGGTCTGCGATACCAAATCATGTCACTTAGTAACAATAATATTACACATATTAGGAGGCGAACCAGCCTCAAGCTGAAAACCTCTTAAATAAAGAAAAAAAAAAACATTACACATTTATCCAACGAAGCTTACACTTCCTAGAACCATCGAAATCTAAAGTGCTTAAGACCAACATTAAATCAACTTTTGCAGATAACATTTGTAGCAGCAATTCTAATATTAACAAAAGAATTTCTGCAAAATCAGTATCGAGTGGATCTTTATGAAACTACGTGATAGAACTTTGTTCAACAAATTTAAATTTATAGTTGAATATCTTTGAAAATATTAAAAATAATGATGCCGCTTTTACGAATAACGCGTAAAAACTCTCACAACTCATGAATTCACCTGATAAATGGCAAATTTAAATTTTGAAATTGGCCATTACACGCCTGGAGGTATGCAATTTTCTTTGAAATAAACTAGTTCAATCCCTTTTCGAATGAGTGTTATCAGTTTCGTACCTTTTAATTCCGCCCTAATTGCTTATCCTTTGACATATACGCGTATTTCGACTACCACTTGTAATTTTCCTCATTACAAGTGGTAGTCGAAATACGCGTATCTGTCAAAGGATAAGCAATTAGGGCGGAATTAAAAGGTACGAAACTGATTACACTCATTAGAAGAGGGTATTCTGCTTAGAGGGTTCGAAAAGTCGGTACAAGATAGTTCAATCCCATTAAATCAATTTCTTAACTAAAACTGAAACATTTGACACTGATTTATGTCCAGAATAGTTACATCACATCACAATAAAGCTTCCACAAAAATGTGAACATATAAAGTTTACAGGTATTCCTAGTGGCAATCGATTGTTTAGAATCAACATTTTCGGATGTGTAAGAAACACATTGAAAAACATTTAAATAAGTAATACCAGACTAACTGTTTCTAGAAACTTAACAGGTCACACAGCATCTTTGAATTAGATGAGGTACACTTAAACCTCCATTTAAGTCGAATCCATTAAAGTAAATTCCATTAAAGTCCCTCCATTTAAGTAACGCAACTTAAATGGAATTTGACTGTATTCACAGCAAAACAAATGTAAATATGCTACGGATTCGAAAACATCTGTTCTTCGAAAAGGTCATTAGGCTGAATAGGCCAAATAGGGACATTTTGGCCCAGTCATGAGGCTGAATCCGTCATTAGGCCGAACAGGTCAATAGGCCGAATAGGTCATTAGGCTGAATACGTCATTGGGCCGCAAAAATTGTTAGGCCTCAAAGGTCTTTAGGCCGAAAAGGTCCTTAGGCCGAAAAGGTCTTTAGGCCGAAAAGGTCATAGGCCGAAAAGGTCATAGGCCGAACAGTTCTTTAGGCCGAAAAGTTCTTTAGGCTGAGAAGGTCTTTAGGCCGAAAAGATCTGTAGGCCGCAAAGGTCTTTAGGCCGAAAAGGTATTTAGGCCGAAAAGGTATTTAGGCCGAAAAGGTCTTCAGGCGTCTGTTTGATCTCAAAACTGCACCACGCTCACACTGAATACAACGAGCAAGGTTTTTCGGTAGTACAGGTAATCCTCGATATAACGTACCCTCGATATAGCGTACCCTCGATATAGCAAATTCGATATAACGCACATTTTGCTTCGATGTAACGTACAACATTGAAAAAAAAATATTTTTTTCCACTAATAACCCCCAGATAAACTACGAAATCACTCAAATCAATGTTTCGTAGCAGCATTAGCCATGTTACCCAAAATTAGGGCAAATTGGGAAAAAATTTGGTGTACGAAATATCGAAGCAAAATGTACGTTATATCGAAGCACAAAAAATGGAATGACTTTTTAGAAAAAAAAACTCATGTTTTTCATAATTGTTTTTGTAAATTTTACCGAAATCATTATTTGGGGTTAGTTTCACGTCGAATACAACAACATTAGCATACAAATTATTATTTTTTTCTGCTTCGATATAACGTACACTTAGATATAACGTACAAAGAGAAAATTTGTTTGTACGTTATATCGAAGATTACCTGTATTTGTAAGTAGGGTAAGGTAGGGTGTAAATCTGGTAGTCACCTATGGTAGGTAATATGATTCACACCACGGGAATCAGATACATTATAAATGTTTGTTTACAATGCAAAACTATCACCCAATGTGTACTTAACAACGCAGCGTAAAATATTCGTTCTTCGAACAACCCTTTGGAACTTTTTGACTGTAAGCTAGAAAATAAAGAAAATAAAATAAAAGAAATACCACCCCCCCCCCCCCCCCACATTACAGAATTCTCACTAAATGAAAGATATAGGGTAAAAGCTCCCTTAGTGGAGGTAGTACCAATAGTGGTGGTAGTGGCAATTTAGCACTATTTCGACCAAAATGCTTGTAAATGACATTTTTAATAGATGAATCATACCTAATTAATAACATTAAATAGGGTTTGTGTTCAGGATTTGCCGAAAAAACTATTTTAAGCAATTATTTTCCTTAATTTGTTTGCTCCTTCGCACCTATAGTGGTGGTAGTGTTCCTATAGTGGTGGGTCCCATAAGAATTCAATGGGTTGTGCCACTATAGGAACCAATATTAAATTTTACCTCCATAATAGGAACCGTGTACCTATAGTTGGTGCAAGTGATTTATTAGCAAAAACTGAAATAAACAATGGTTTTTACATTTTTTCTAGCAAATTTAAGTGAAAAACTACCGATTAACGTTTTCAGACTTTTTATTTTGTGGTTTTATCAATTTTATTCAATTATTTTACTACAAGGAGCTACTAATAGCACCACTATTGGTACATTTACCCTAGTGCAACCGTAAATAGTAACCTTCGATTTTGCTATAAAGTTGGAAAACACTTCTGTCGAGTGATCAAAGGTAAGCGATCCGACAGGTATAAAGAATCAAATCAACAGCAATTCTATTAATTGTCTCCAGTTTGAGGATAAGCTAGATTTTTCTATGACCATACCATCATGCATCTGATACATCCTAACTCCATCAAAGCCAATATGAGTCAAGCTTAAAATTTGAATCATAACGGTCACTCTACAGAGTCTACTCATCACGTCCAAACCCAACGAAAACAAGGTGTGAATTGAAATTCCTTCCCCTCGTTTGTCTCTGCGCCACCCTCTGCATTTCGCCTCCGTCTTCCAGTCTTGTAAAAAAGGTTAAACAAATCTTAATCTTTATTTCATTTCCAACACCCGGGACTCATTTTTCAATTTCTCTAATGAATTAAAACTGGATATGAAGCGAGGGAGAGGCAACGGCAACACCCCGCCCTCTGTGTCACCCTGGTCACGACCCCTCGTAAGCAGAGAACACCAAAGGAGAAGGCGAAGAGCGAGCAGCTCAGCACCAAAACCAATAAACGACCGACCCAGCTCGGTAGAGCGATGATCGTCCACACGATCTTCTCGTTTTCTGCAAGACGATGACGATGGCCATTGAACCTCTTCTCCGAGAGTGCCTCCCTTTCACAACAATCCCGGCCCGGCATCATCGTCGTCGTCGTGGTCGCCGCGCATTGCTCTTGATTTGAATCCACGAAGCTCATAAGCTACGAATGAGGATCCATGGTATCGCTCGATCGATCGCGATCAGTACTGTTGACTGGTTGAGTCGTACTAGGCTCTTTGGCTTCACTGACTGACTGCAAGTCCATCTAAAGTTGTTCCCATTCTCTCTAAAATAAAAGCTCTCATTTTTGAGTAGCGCCCATGCCGCACAGGGACTGTGTTGGAAACACACATTTTTTTAAATTGCTCGCACGCTCACATTTTTGCAAAATATCAATATTTTTCGGTATTTGAAGGTGGTTTATAAACCCAGTGAGGTTGCCATGTCGAAATTATTGCAAAATACATGCTCATATGAGCGTACGAGCAATTTCAAAAAAATGTGTGTTTCGAACACAGTCATGTGCGGCATGGATGTTTACTAAAAATGTGCAGGCCGAACACATTTTTGAGCGTAGCCGTTTTTGCGTGTTCCATCGATGGATGGACGACGATTGACATGATAAAGCCACGCACCGTGATTCTCCTTTGCCTATGCCCCTCGCCTGCCCGACCGGAATTGATTGTGGATGGCTTCATATCTCCTGTGGCCTAGCCAGAGCCGGACGTAGTAGAGTGCCAACAAAACCACCCACCCTCATCACTCGTTGGTTGTTACGAGGCTATGAGAAGGGGGCTAGGATTAGCGATCGCAATTGTTTGCGCTTTCTTTTCTTTCGCTCGTTCTTTGGTTGGAGAGGTTAGATAGGTATGAACCGCACAGTTAAAATTTAGATTACTTTTTGTAAAAGTGCGTCAAATTCGAACTCTATTTTCCAAACTGTAACATGATATTTAAAAGCTTAAGTGAGCTTGACTTTGAGATTAATCAATCGCCCGTGGATGCTACCCCAGTATCGCCAGACCAGCTAGGGTAACGGTCGAATTTTGGACCCCTAGAGGACATTAGTTTAAATTTAAGTCAAAATCATACAGATTCAGAGGGTGTTACACATTATGATAATGTTAGTATGATCGCCCCCTCTGCACTGTCCGTTAAAAACACCCACAAGGTCATTTCTGCTTGGAAATTTGATGAAAATGGCTTCAAAAAAGCATCAGTTTTCACTGTTTTGGACATTCCAATATATTTTGGACCCTCTTAAGTATGTATTTTGGACACCCGGTGTTTAATCCCGTTTGAAACTACATATTCTATGCTAATATGCCACTTGAATATGCTGGATCAAATCCTAATTACTTGATTGACAAACGCTGCACAGTGGGAAAATCGACCCAAAAAAACGGATCTTTTAATGCCGCTGGTTTTGGTATGTGAAGTTCACCGCACGGCACGGAAAGTGGTCCATTTTGCCCCATTTTGCCTTTTTTTCATACAAAAAGAGAATCAAAACATACTTTCAAACAACTAACACGATTGTAGATCATTGAAAATAGCTGCAGGTGTAATTACAGGTAAATAGAAATCATAAACATACATGAAAGATCCTTTTAAATGCTTATATTGCCCCATATGCCCCAACAACTGCTGGAAATTGTGAATTTTACATGATTATGAATGGATTTTTAATGTTACTGATTTGAATTTCTTTTTTTACATAAACAAAACGCGCTGAATCTGTTATTACCTACCAGAATCATCTTCAGTAGTTGTCCAATTTGCACCATTTTGCCCTATTATCATAGAAAAATGAGATTTGAAATGTATTTATAAGAAATGGATACTGTAATGGAACGTTGAAACTAGTTTTAGTTGAAATTGGAAGCTAACAGCTATCATGCACATAAATAAAGAATATTTTCCCTATTTTGCCCTATATGCCCCTAAAACTGCTGGATGATAACATTTTTTCTATTGTTTTGTAATGCCACTGGTTGCAATACATGAAGTTCTTGATCATTTTTTATAAACACAAATACGGTTTATCGATAAGATTTAGAATCATTCACGGGAGGGTACAAATAGCTGTCCATTGTACCCTAATTTGCCCTTATTTGTTGTCGCCTCAAGAATGAATTGATATCCCCCATTTGCTTATGTCCGAACTGATGGACTTTTGGTACTGAAACCAAGGTAATCGAAAGGACAGTTAATAAATATTACTTTGGTGGGGAATACAGGGTATAATAAGCATTAACCCTAGTTTTAATTTGTGGCAAATATGCACACAACTGATTAAATGAGGCATTTTAAATATATATAACTTGGTGCTTTGAGACACCCTATAGCGCATTTTGACATATTTTATAAAATGCCTAGTATGCCCTTAATTTCCCATCGCTGAAATTAAAGAAATAGTCATATATGTCTTTTTGATAACATTGGTTTCAGTCAGAGCGTTAATGATTAATCATAAATTTAATCATGATTAATGATTAATGATTAAGATTAATCAAAATCATTAATCATAATCACAAAAAAAAATTCTAATTTAACCATTAATCATTAATCTTAATCACACTGTTTTTGCAATCTAATCATTAATCATTCATCACCAAAAATGATTCACCATATAAAATATATGATCCAATTTAAATTGGTTCAAATGCTGTTCTAAATAATATAATTTATAATTCTTTTTTCAAAAATCTCCCAGACAGAGTTACCTCTTACTTTCGAACTTCAAAAACATGTTAAACAATAAATATATTTTAATCATTTCCAGTTTTTTGTGATTGATTAATCATGATTAATCATGATTTTTAATCAATGAGCCATTTTTAATCATTAATCATAATCAATAATCATAGATAAAACCAATTTTAATCATTAATCATAATCTTTAATCATCCTAAAAATCAAATTAATCATTAATCATAATCATTAACCACCAAAATTGGAATTTTAATCATCAATGATTAATCATGATTAAAATTTGTGTTAATCATGAACGCTCTGGTTTCAGTACCAATGCTAATAAGGGAAATAATTTATTCATTACATGACAAAAATCAGGGCAAGGCAAGATGGACCAACCCATGGTCTTAACCTGACAAAAGAACAAAAAAAAAATCAGGGCAAATTTGGGTGAAACGGACAGCTATTTATACCATTCCGAGAATGATTCTAGTATTAATCGATAAACCGCATTTGTATATATCAAAAATGATCCTGAGCTTCATGTTTTGCATTCAACAACATTACAAAACCATACAAAATATGTTATTATCCAGCAGTTTTAGGGGCATGTAGGGTAAAATAGGGAAAATATCTTTCATATATGCGCATGATAACTATTAGCTTCCAATTGCAACTAAAACTAATTTCAACGTTCCATAGCAGTATTTTTTTTCATAAATACATTTTAAATCTCTTTTTTTCATGAAATTAGAGCAAAATGGGGCAAATAGGACAACTCCCGAAGATAATTCTGGTGATCAAAGATCTAGCGCTTTTTGTTTATGCAAAACAAATCAACTTTAAGTCAGTACCAGTAAAAATCAATTCATAATTAGGAAAAAAATGTGAATATCCGACAGTTGTTGGGGCATATGGGGCAAAATGAGCATTTAAAAGGATCTTTCATGTATTCTTATGATTCCTATTAACTTCCAATTACACCTGCAGCTATTTTCAATGATCTACAATCGTGTTAGTTGTTTGATAGTAAATTTTGATTCTCTTTTTGTAGGAAAAAAGGGCAAAATGGGACAAAATGGACCACTTCACTGTGCGCTGGTTAAACCAACTTTGCGAATTTAAAGCGCTAGAATGATAAACGTTTTTGTTTCCATCTGCAACTGCAAGTTTCTCCAGCACCACATTCTCTTTTCGTAAACATGCCGCGACACTCGCACGGATGACGAGATTAACAAAAGTAATTTTAAGGCAAATAATGATATTTTCAGTGAGGAAATGATTGCTGCTTGTGCAGAACAATCTAATTTAGCGGGTGATTCTAAAATTTTTCGTCATCTCTTCATTAAAACTAAATCATTAAATTGTGATAATACACCAATAAAGGGGGTCCAAAATATATGGGGGTCCAAATTATATTGGTTACCCTATATACTCACACAAGGAACCAATGAGATAGAGGGGATAGACAATATGATCGGGACAGGCAAAATTTTCACTTTTCAAAAAATGGTCAACTAGCTGTAACTTTTCGGAAAGTGCATCGAAAACTCAAATTTTCACTGCAAGTTGGTCAACTAGTTGTCTATCAATGGTCTAAATTTGGGAAAGATTGGGCTATTCTACTTAAAATTAGATAGTTTCTTTTCTAGTAAAAAGCGTAATTATCCGAAAGCTAAATTTAAGCTCTAATATCTCCGGATTCAATGAACCGAATGCAATGAAATTCTGAGAATTCATGACTTATACTAAAAGCCAAGCTAAAAGCTTTAAAAAACGATTGACTTAACTTAAAATTGTTTATAATAAAAAACCTTATAGCAATTCAATTTATTCCATGATTTTTTTTTAGAAAATGTATCTATTTTTAACATGCATCCTATAATTTGTTTCAATTTATTATCGGAATTCTCAAAATTCTTCACATTTTTTAGATGTTCCTTCAATATTCTCTTCCAGAAATTACTCGAAGGATTTTTTAAGAAAATTTAAAAATCGCCCATAAAGTCCTTCAAAAAAATTCTGGCGGGTCTTTCGTAGATTTTTATAGTTTTTACGGAAAAGCCGGAAAACATACTTACAGAGATTCCTGCAGAAATTCACCCTGAAATTTCCGCTGGGCATTCCTCTATGTATTTTATAAAAAAAAATCCTCCAGGATTTCCTTCTAGCGTACCTCTAGAAATTCGTTAAACATTGTTTAAGATTTTAATTACGGTAAATCGCCAATTGTTGCACACTCCATGCTTTTCTTTTGAGATGTGCAACAATTGACTAGTTTTAAAGATGTGCAACAATTGGAAATTTACCCTAAGAGATTTCTCTTGATTTTTTTTTTGTCAAAAATATCTCAACAGGTCAGGTGCCTATTGGTAGTATTTCACCAGGAATTTCCAGGTGATTCTTCAAGTATTCCTCCTAGAATTCCTTCAGAAAATCATCTATGGATTCTTGAAATATTTCTGTTTTTTTTCAGAAATTCTTTAAGAAGTTCATTTAGAATTCTCTTATTTTTTTTAATTCCTTCTGAAATATTTCAGGAAATATCTTTAGAGACATCTAAAGCCAAGCCAAGCTAAAAGCTTTAAAAAACGATTGACTTAACTTAAAATTGTTTATAATAAAAAACCTTATAGCAATTCAATTTATTCCATGATTTTTTTTTAGAAAATGTATCTATTTTTAACATGCATCCTATAATTTGTTTCAATTTATTATCGGATATTTTGGTAATTTCTTTCAAAACATATCCATGCAGGTATACCGCGATTTAGTGTACATTTAAATTTTTTAAATGTCTATAAAATCCAATTACACATAAAATTTAAATTTTTTTTATTTTATTTTTATTTAAATTTTATACTAAAATGTACCAGAACATATAAAAACTGCAAGAAAATTGAGTTTTCGATAAAAGGCGCGGAGGTTTTGGCATATATTAGTAATTCTTGCTAAATAATGAATAAACCACTATTTCGTTATTTTGTTACGATCAAAATCTTTTGTCTCCAAAACTATGTATGATTGATTTAATAGCCAATATTTTGACAATGGATATATGTACACAATAACGTTATTTGCATAAATGTCCCAAATAATTGAAAAAAGTTCAGAAATTCATTCAGGGATTTGAAAATGTCTCCGAGGATTTATTTACCGCTCGTCTTTTGTTGCAATTCTGAGGAGTTAAATAAAAATAAGTGAACCCAGAATTTTTAACTTTATTACGACGGTTTATTTACGAAAATCATCCAGAAGAGTCACTAAGAATTATTTTACGAAATTTGGCAAGAATTATTACACTAATTTCTCCATGATTTTTCACAAATCATTTCAGAGACTGTTTGAGAAATTCGCCCAGAGATCACTTCAGAAATTCCTCTAGTTATTTATTCATAAATTTCTTTAGGCATTCGTTTGTGGTATCTTTTGGAGATTTTTTTTAAATCTGCCAAAAATTTCTTCAGAAATTGTTCTAAGAAATCCTTTTATTTTTGTTTGCGGAAACTTTACCGAGTATTCGGCCAAAAAACCCTTCACGGATTCTTACAAAAAATCTTCCATGGATTCATTCGGAAATTTTCTTCAGAGATTTGTTTAAAGATTCCTTCCATTCGATAAATATCACAAATAATTTTTGCAAAGCATCCATCATGATTTACTTCTGAAATTCCTCCATTTTTTTTTGTTAAAATTATCCATGAATTTGAGTAGAAATTCCTCTAAGGATTTTTACAAAAATGTGTTCAGAGATTTCTTTAGAAACTTCTTTAAACATTTATTCAGACATTTCTCTAGAGATTCCTTCAATGAAACTTTCAGCGATGCCTTCAGAAAATGTTTTCAAGAGTTCCTACACAAATTTGAACTGAGATTACTTTGGAAATACTTCCAAAAATTTCACAGTAGCTTCCATTTTTTCCAGAAATTCCACTAGGAATTTCTCCAGAAGCTTCAGAAATAGTTGTGTATAATTTTTTGTAGAAATTCCTCCAGGAATTATTTCATTTTACTTGTTTTACGCGATCTTGTTTTATTTTTATTTATTTTTTTTTTCATAAATTGAGATGTTTTTTGTCGCCAATTTATTTTCCCTCGCGTTTTAAATATTTATTGCAAAGTTCCGATGACCCTGGAGGGATCGGTTCTGCTTATGCCTCGCACTGAACTGAAACATACTAATTTATGCAATAAATAGAAAAAAATATCTTTTGACTTTATTTTCGTTCGACTCGTTTTCGCGTTTTTTTTAATGTATTTTTTGAGTTTTTTTTTTCTCGGATCGCCAACTTTTTTTCTTTTTTTCTTTTTTTTCACTTGTTTCAAACATTTATTGTAATGTTCTGATGACCATGGAGGGATCGGTTCTGCTTGGGCCTTTCAGTGAGCCGAAACATAATTATTTAAACAATAAATTGAAAAAAAATATTTCTTTTGATTGCCGGCTTTCAAAAGATTAAATTTTAACCAAATAAACAACCAATGCCGTGGGTCCATCGCCAGCTTTTCAGGCGAATCCTTGACCTACATAATACACCTCCCAACCACCCACTCCGTAGTACTTATGGGGGTGTCACTGAGTCGGAGACCTCTTAAATAAGTGCTACATCAACATTTCCTTCCCCTATCCCAAGTTACGGAAAGATGGGCGTGGTCGGGAATAATGACATTTGTGATTTTGGTATTCTTGCATAAGATTGGAACAAAGTTAACTCCCCGGCCTTGTTCCGAAAAGCAATTCTAGCAAGATTAGCAAAAGGTACATGAATGTTGTTAGTATCCAATCTAAGAAGTATACCGTAACTACGCTAACGCCACAACGCTAACGCCAACGCTAACGCTAACTTCCTCCAGGAATTATTTCAGAAAATCCTTCAGAGGTTTACCTTTTTTTCGACACATTTTTAGATTTTTTTCCGAAAAGTCCTTTGGAAATTCTTTTAAGAATTCTCTCAAACGTTCCTCCAAGGATTTTTCCGAAACATTCTCAGGGGTTTGCTTTGGAAATTGCTCCATGGATTTTTTTTATCTGCATTTCTGTTAGAAAAACTTCCTGGGATTTCTCTTGATATTCCTCCAAGGAGATCCATTCGGAAATTTTCTGCAGGGATTCATATAGAAACTACACTAGAGGTTCCTTCACAAATTTTTCGAGGGATTCTTTCAGAAAATCGCCCATAACTCTTACTATAAATTCGACTAATAATTTCTTCAGAAACATCGCCAGATGTTCCTCCAGATATTTCTTTACATATTTCTCCAAGGATTGGAAAAACGTCAACAGATTTTTAAATAATTTTTTCTTTTTGCTGAAATCCATCCAAGGATTCATTTAAAAAATCTTCCACAAGTTCCTGAAATAAACTTTTATTGAATTGTTAAAAAATAATCTTCCAGGGACACGTTTGGAAACTCCTCGTAAATTTGCATTAAAAAATCATGCAGGAAATCCTAAAGAAATTAAGTAAGACTTCACAAATGCATGGAATCCTTCAGAAAATACTTCAAGATTTCCTTTCTAAAATTCTTACATGGTATGATCCAGAAATTCTACGAATTTCTTCAGTTTTTTTTTATGGAGGAATCAGAATTTTTCATAGCATTCATCTAGAAAACCTTCCATGAATTTTCTCAAAAATATTCCATGGATTTTTACATTAGATACATTAAGAACTAGAAATTCAGAACTTCTTCAAAATTTTCTCAGAAGCTTTCTAAAGAATTTTCTCCAATGATTGCTTTAGAAATTCTGCAAGATATTATTAAGGAAATTCTCAAGATTTCTTCAAATTTTTTAGATATTCCTTCAACAGATTTCTCTTCCAGAAATTACTCCAAGGATTTCTTAAGAAAATCTCTGAAAATCACCCAAGGATTCCTTCAAAACAAAAAATCTACAAGGCCTTTCGGAGATTCTTACGGTTCGTACAGAAAAGCTGAAAGACATTCTTATAGAGATTCCTGCAGCAATTCACCCTGAAATTTCATGAGAGTTTCCGCCGGGCATTCCTCTATGTATTTTATCAGAAATTCCTCCAGGATTCCCTTCAAGCGTACCTCTAAGAATTTCTCTATGGATTTCCCCAGGAATTCGTTTGAACATTGTTTAAGATTTTTATTTGGGTAAATCGCCAATTGTTGCACACCTTAAATCTCGCCAATTTTTGCACACCCCATGCTTTTCTTTTGAGATGTGCAACAATTGGCTAGTTTTATGATTTGCAATAATTGGCAATTTACCCTAGGAGATTTCTCTAGAAATTTTTTGCCAAAAATATCTCAATAGGTACCTATTGGTGGTATTCCAAGAGGAACGTTGGGCACCTTCTGAAATTTATTTAGGAAATATCTTTAAGAGACTTCTTCAATATTTGAAGAATCGTATCCGAAATTTCAGCAGGGATCTCTTCAAAAGTTGTTCCATGGATTCTTTCAGAAGTTGTTTTAGCAATTTCTTCAAGGAATTGCTCAAGCGGTTCCTTCAGAGATTCCTCCAGGAATTCATTCATGGGAATGTACTAGTGACGGCCCAACTAACAATCACTTATTTAACAGACACCATTACGACGAGTTAAGGCTCAAATAACCATCATTCAGTCATTAGCAATCATCAATTATTCAAAAGCAGTTTTCTTCCTCTAAGTCACAAAACTGTCATTGATATCAGTGAAATAATACTGATATCCAGATGGTGGCCAGAGTGCAGTGATAAATTTTTATGAACATTGGTTGAGATTTCAGCGAGAAAACTGCTTTTGAGTTCTTACTAAACGATGATGGTTTGTTTCCTCTTAACCTTTCAGTACTCGCGCCAATTTTTGTAACGCGAGCAGTCGCGCGTTGTACTTTGTACAACACCCATACATTCTGAAATATCTAAGGATCCTGATTGTTTAGAGGAGGACTGTCTTTGGCAAAGTTGTTCTGAATTTCATGGGCTACTTGATGCTGACAAAGTTGATTCGTAATACGTCCACTAGGCGGCGCTAGTGAGCAATATCATGTTATTTATATCTTATATCTCAGGATCCTGATATCTTAGAAAGATGGTGTCTTCGGCAAAGTTGTTTGGTATGTCAACGGCTTACAGATTATTGGCCGTTTAATTGGAAATTCCACCATTAGGCGGCGATAGTGAGCAAATAAACTTTATATTCTATGTATCTCGGGATCCTGATTACTTAGAAAGATGGTGTCTTTGACAAAGTTGTTTGGTGGGTCAAGGACTTACGGATGATTCGCAGTTTAATTTGAAATTTCACCACTAGGTGGCGCTAGTGAGCAATTTCATGTTATATCTTATATCTCATGATCCTGATGTCTTAGAAAGATGGTGTCTTCGGCAAAGTTGTTTGGTAGGTAAACGGCTTACAGATTATTGGCCGTTTAATTGGAAATTCCACCACTAGGCGGCGCTAGTGAGTAAATAAACTTTGTATCCTATGTATCTCGGGAACCTGATAATTTAGAAAGATGGTGTCTTCGACATAGTTGTTTGGTAGGTCAAGTACTTACGGATGATTCGCAGTTTAATTTGAAATTTCATCACTTGGCGGCGCTAGTGAGCACGTAAACATTATATATTATGTATCTCTGGACCCTTATTACTTAGAAAGATAGTGTCTTCGACAAAGATGTTTGGTATATCAAGGGCTGATAGATGAGTGATAGTTGCGCTAGTGAGCATGTAAATTTTTAATCTCATGTAGCTCAGGATCCCGATTAAAAAGGCGCGGGACACCGTCTTCAGCCAGAGGCTGTACAGACTGAACAGAACTTAACACTAGACCATGGACACGACATACATTACATGCACCAGTAGATAGCATGGTGCGGTTACACGCTTGGTAACGCTAACCGAACGGCCACGAAGCTCCACTTTACTCAGAAAGATGGTGTCTTCGGCAAAGTTGTTTGGTAGATCAAAGACCAAATGGAGGAAAAGTTACCTCTCGTGCCGACCTTCTAAAAGATCGAAAACTTACAGATAGTTGTCCGTTTGAATAGTAATTTCACCACTAGATGACGCTAGTGAACATAAAAAATGTATATGCAATAGTTCTCAGGATCCTGGTTACTAGAAGAGAGATGGTGGTTTCGGCAAAGTTGTCAAATAGGTTAAGTGCATTTGGTTGATGGGTCGTTGAAATCAATATTTCGCCAGTAAGTGGTGCTAATGAGTATGCAAATTTTATATCTTCCTAGCTGACCCGACAAACCTTGTTTTGCCGTCTTGTGGAGCCCAAGTAACAATTTCATTGCTGATTGGTTTTCTTTGATTTTTATTAGGGTTTTATTACAGCAATAATCAAAACTCACAGTTTTATGACTGCTTTTATGAAAACCATTGATAAAATGTTTTATAGTACACTTGAAGATATCCATAAAGACAGATTTTAAGAGTAAACAAAACTTTCCGATTTGTGAACCTTCTGGTAATCATTATTACCACAATAAAACTGTTAAAACTCTCAACAGATGGCGATTCGTTCGATTAGTAACGACATCTGTTGGTGGAAAAGCAGAACTACGACAGTAAACTTGCTTTCGTTTTATTTTCGCTGATTATGGTTGTCGCCATATTGAAAAATTAGCTAACGTGAATGGAAAATAGTTCATTTTGCTCAAATTAGCTATGAAATGATAGTTTGCCATCATTTCCATAAAATGCTCACATAAATAAACTTTCTCTGCTGAGTTTTCTTGTGATTCGACATAGTTTTACTAAATTCACAAATTGATTTATTTCATTCCAAGATGAAAATATTCACTATTTTCGAAGCGCATTAATTTTATGATTCTGCAATCCCAATATTCACGGTAAATTCGAATGCGCATCAGTCTACCAGCACAACAACTACTGAAATATTGCTTTGAAATAATCGCTTACTACTTACGAATGATGTATTCTCCTGAACTTTACGTACCATCGGAGAAGCTTCTCTGCATCTTGAGCTGTCATAGTTTTTGTTGAAAAAAAAACAACAACAATCGAGAATTTTTCAACTAGGTTTTAAAATGGGTTTATTGCTACTCTTAATGCGGTTTGTAAAACCTCTCCCAGGGTGGCCACTCAGAGCGACAAATAAAATTCCCGAGTTTTTCCCGGTTTTCCCGGTAGCTTTTTGAAGATTTTCCTGATTCTGAAATATGATACACAGTGAAAATTAAACGTAACCTGAAAGAAAAATTTAAGAGATTAAATATTGAATATTTTCAAATCCTTGGGTTTAACATAGTATTCATATGACCCTTAACATAAGTTTATAACTAATTTACTAAACATTTAGCTTAGTCGTGTGTGGTTTGATCTGTGTGTCTCGTATATAATGATGGGTATTGAAGTTACAACAACTTCATAAGAGTTTTGTTAAATTCGTAGATAACAAACTAGTACAAATTATGCAGTTAATAAAAAAACAAAAATAAAGAGGATAATCCTGGGGGGTCAAAATTCCTAGAGAAAACATTATGAATATAGGATTTGTTGTACGAATCTAATAATAGTTCTTAGTATTATTCCAAAAGTCTCTTCCAAACAATATTTGCTAATCTCGTTTGGGAACTAATAGGCAATAACAGAATACCCAGAAAAAGAAAACATCCTAGATGAACTTCAGGTGGACGATCTGGAAATATTACTCGTGAAAGAATTTTTGAAATAATTTAAAATAGGGAAATCTTCTGGAGAAATACGTGTAGTATTTTTGACGATCGTTCTTAAGTTATTTCAATGGAAAACCAGTGGCGAATTTATGGAAGCGTAAATGGCTTCTGCAGAGTCCGGTAGGTTTCTTAGGCTGAAGTCGTAAATTCTAGGAAAACTTGAAGAGATCAAAGAAATCTTAAATATTGACTGAAATTGTCTAGCATTCAGTTATTTCATCAGCGATGAATATGAATATGAAATATGAAATTCTAAGAGATTTATTTTCTGATCACATTTTTAGATATGTTAGGAATTTCTCCAGAAATTCCTGAAAGTATTTTCCTCAAAATTTAGAGACAGATTCCCCAGAATTTCGTGGACCAAGAGATTGACCAGGAATTTATGATATAGCTTAAACAAAAGGGATTTTTCAAACAACTTACTACAGTTTTCTACGAACACTTTTTTTTCACCAGTTCAACAAAAGAATACATCAAAGAACTTGATGAAAAACGTCAGGAATTTTTCACACAAATCATTAGAAATACTTTAACGAACTACACTAGGCGTGCTTTGATTCTTATTCTTCCAAATGTTTTTCACTACTTATTTTTAAATTGTAAGAATGTTTTAGCCAGAATCATTCATCCAGATTATTGAAATTTTTAATTTGAATTTCTTCTGGCATTACATCAAGAATTTCTTGGAGCAATTCTTTCAAGAAATCAATCAAAATTTTGATCAGCATCCTATCCGAATCTCTCAAAGACTTTTCACTCATAGGCTGTTCTAAATATTCTCCTAAAGATTGTACCAGGACTTTTTTCAGAAAGAAGTTATATTTTTTGTTTTATAGAACTTTTATAGGACGTTTGATGCTTCCTGAGCATGTATATCCTGAAATGCAGAAGGGTCATATGAATCTATAAATATTTTTATTTGTCTCAACCAGTCTTTCAAATTGTGGTGTTAAGTAACATCACTATTTTAAACGGAGACAAATTTCGTTCGTTTGAAACAAAAATATTCATGTTTATTCGGTAAACTGATAAAATATTTTAAACTAAAATATTAATTTTTAAAACAAATTCAATTACATATTGATTTCTACAATACCCATTGAAGAGCCCCCCGCTCCGCCGTCGAGAACATAAACAAAACTCTCAAGTTTCAGCTGCAGTACCAAACAAGATTTCCTCTTGCAAAAAAAAAAGTTTCAACAAAATCCCATTGTTTTCAGGAGCGTATGTTATCTAAATGATGTTGGTATTGAAAGTGCCACGCGGGAAGTGGACTTTCCTAGAGAAGAGACGCTAGTTGTAAATTTGCAAAATCATGAACGTGTTCGTCTAGAAAAAAAAAATCAACGAGCTGTAAATTTTTATACTTCCAAAAGTTTTCAAAATTTGAAAATTACACAACTAGATGATTATAATTTGTTTAAATTTGCACTTGATTGATTAATTTTACATGAAGTTAAAGCGCTTAGTAAAATATTCAATATTTGTCCATCGTATTTCAGTATACTCTATCTTAAGGTTGTCAATGTCACGGGATAAGTACATCCATCCTTTACCCATCAAACAACAATGTCGAAGTCATCATCTTTCAAAGTAATCAGGATCTTGAGATATATGAGGTATAAAATGGGAATGCTCACTAGTGCCACGGCCACCTGGATGTGAAATTGCACGTCATATTTGTCTTCATCAGTTAGTGTTTAATCTACTAAACAACTTTTCAGAAGACACCATCTTTCAAAGTAATCAGGGTCCTGAGACACATGAGTTATAAAATTTGAATACCCACTAGCGCCACCTAGATGTGGAGTTTCAAATCATACGGCTCTCCATCAGTTAGTGTTCGATCTACTAAACAACTTAGCTGAAGACATCATCTTTCTAAGTAATCAGGATCTCGAGATATATGAGTTACAATATTTGAGTACTCACTTGCGCCACCTGGATGTGGAATTCCACATCATACTTGTCTTCATCAATTAGTGTTTGATCTACTAAACAACTTTGCAGAAGACACCATCTTTCTAAGTAATCAGGGTCCTGAGAAACGGTAGAGTTATAAAATTTCAATGCCCACTAGCGCCACCTAGATGTGGAGTTTCAAACCAAACGGCTCTCCATCAGTTAGTGTTCAACCAACCAAACAACTTTGCCGAAGACACCATCTTTTTAAGTACTCAGGATCCTGAGTTATATGGGGTATAAAAAATACATGCTCACTAGCGCCGCCTATCGGTTGAAATCTGAATTTCTCGGATCACCTCGCGAAGGCCCTTGATATCCCAAGTAACTTTGCCGAAGACACCATATTTCTAGATCCTTTAGATTTTGAAATACACTAATTCACATTCAACTGTCTATCTTATCTTAAATATAGTACGTTCTTCATATTGCGATTTTCAATTTTCCGCATTATATGGAGTCATACTGTTTTCAAAAAAGGTCCTATAATATTCCAAATAAGATTCCTGTAGAATACATTTGGGGTTGACATCGATAGAAAAGATGGTTTCAAAGTAATAGTCGATAATTCTCATGTGTTGTACAAAGTACAACAGCGCGATTAACGGAAGGTTAAATCAGCATAATGTTGAATAACATTTGAATTATTTTCACGTATAGGTAACCTATGTTCGGGTTTTGTTCACACAAATTTGGAGAAGTTATAAAGCTTTGTGATGTGTACCAACTTAATTGTTTGTTGTTAGAAGCGTTTTACAAATATACAGGAAAGCTTTTATTAAGCTTTGAAAAAAAATGACTGGAAATAGAAAAAAATGCAGAAATATTGAACTTTCACGTGAGTAATTATTTGCTCTCATGTCAAGAACGCCAATTATGAAATAAGAATTACATACAAAATAACCTAAATCCAGATTGGAGACCTGTAGATTGCCAGCCACTACTATTCGCTATTTACATATGTATGGCAATATGTGGAGCGGCATGGTGCATTCACAACATCTGTTCAGGTAATCTACTCATACTCAGTCGGATTTCCGTGAAGTAAATTTTTAATTTATGTTTTTGTCAGAGAATATTGATATTATGTGATTAACGAAAAGTGCAGCATACTTGAAATGTGTTGTCTTCTTAATGCTGTTTGGTTATCTAGGAATATGTGGAAACAGTATTCAGTAAACACGGTAGCACTGAAATTTCAAATGCATCGATACAAGCGACTCGTACAAAAAAAGATAATAATCAAGGTACACTTTATCTATTTACTGACATAAATGCCTCATTGGCACTCGACGTTGAGCTACATCATTCTATCCCATTTTCTTTTGTGCGATTTGCTGGTGTTGGTTCTTCAATAATTTGGTTGTCTAAACAGTTTTAGCCATGATTTATCCCACTATCTGAACATCTGCGAGTCGAAGTATGACGAACTGAAAGCGTTTATTCGACAAGTGAAAAGAACATTTTCCTATACAATGCTTAATAATGCATCAGCCCTATAAGAGGCAGATAAATGTTTTTGTGTAGAATTAGCATTTAAGTTAAAATACACGTTAATATAAACAAAAAAAAAACAAAAGATAAATGTACTGCTGAACTGTTTTGTAAAGGAATCAATGATTGTCGACTAAAATTCTTACTAAACTTTTGAAAAGTGTTTTAATTTATCATTGTTAAGTACAAGACACGGTCGAGACGGAGGTCGAGTCAAGTACAAGACACTGAAGACGAGCTTACCGTATGCGTGATAATGTTTGCACCATCGTACAAATAAGGTACCCATCTCACCTGCACACACAATGTCTTGGTTTTTATTGCATGCACGTAAGCTCTAACTCATATCACAGTAGGTTGCGGGTAAAAAAAATCCGATTCCTTAAGTTTAAAATTTGCACCATGAAGGAATGGCAGCGGTAGTCGGGACTTGTCCACGCGCAAATGTTAAAAAAGACATTTCAGGAGTGTTCAGGAGAACCGTAAAACGGTCTTAGACCGAAAAAAAGCAAGGGCAACTATTCCCGAAGATGTCCACTGGTCGTCCAAGGTTTACAAGGATTAAGAAGGCTATCGCTGCCACCAAAAAGAAGATATGGGTGAATTATATGCGCTCAATGAGAAAAATGGCAAAGAAACGCGAAATCAGCGAATTAACGGCATGGCATATCGAAAAGGAAAATTACGGTGGCCTTTATGATCCTTCAACCATAGATAAAAAACTTACATTATTACCAATGGCATCCAGGAGCTACGAATAGCGCCATATAGGAAAGTCTTGAATTTGCCCGAACGCAACATCGGTTTTTTTCGATTTCCGAAAA
Organism: Aedes albopictus; assembly: GCF_035046485.1. NCBI lineage: Eukaryota > Metazoa > Arthropoda > Insecta > Diptera > Culicidae > Aedes > Aedes albopictus. The sequence continues at coordinate 372,971,871 of NC_085138.1, read as the reverse complement.
ACTATCGATCCGTACCAAATTCCAGAATCAATAGTTATATTAACTTTTGTTTGTGTGTCAATGTCCACACCATAAGGCAATGTCAAAATAAAAAAATAAACTCAAAAATTGTTAATCTTGACTTTGACACCACCACAGATACTTTTCGACATTTGCGCGTGGACAAATCACGAGCTAGGTTGCCACTTAGTCATTATGCAAGTGTTAAACTGAGAAAATCAACACTTTTTATTCACAGCCTACTATGATATGAGTTATAGCTTTAATGCCTGCAAATAAAACCAATACATTGTATTCACAAGTAAAACTGGAACGTTATTTAACGATGGTGCAAACATTATCACGCATACGGTACAGTTGAGGTTGAAATACGTATCTGTGAAAGGATGTTAATTCTTAGTGTAACTAAAAGGAACAGTACTTAACCCGATTTTCTATTTACTTAAATCTGAATCTCCTAGACATTTTTAGAACTATCTTACGGTTGAACATAAAGAAAAATAATTACAACGAAACGAATAACCTTTGCAAAATGATACAGGTATTCTTCGATATAACGTACCCTCGATATAGCGAATTCGATATAACGTACATTTTGCTTCGATATAACGTACAACATTGAAAAATTATATTTTTCCCACGAATTACCCTTAGATAAACTACGAAATCACTCAAATCAATGTTTTGTTGCAGCATTAGCTTTGTTACCCAGAATTAGCGCAATTTGGGGAAAAATTTAGTGTACGTTATATCGAAGCAAAATGTACGTTATATCGAAGCACAAAAACGAAATGACTTTTTCGTCAAAACTCAAGTTTTTCATGATTGGTTTTGTGAACTTCACCGAAATCATTATTTGGGATTAATTTCACGTCGAATACATCAATACATATTAGCATAAAAAATATTATTTTATTTTTTCCCTGCTTCGATATAACGTACAAAGAGAAAACTTTTTTGTACGTTATATCGAAGAGTACCTGTACTTCAAATTTGTAACTCCAGCGATTACCCACGGCTAGACGTTCTG
>NC_085138.1:372811466-372970818 GCF_035046485.1 Aedes albopictus | reverse complement strand
CTGGGTAGGCTTGCTTTAGGTTTCGTGAGACATTTTTTGGACAACTCAATAACAGAGTCATCAGATTTAAAAGTATATAATTCCACTATATGGGATATGACAGCAAGAACACTCATTCCACTGAGCTACTCTTGCCGTTCGTCACAAATACATTCAAAAACATCTGCCACTTCGCGAAACCCACGTGCTTTTGTTTTTTGGCGGGAACACTTTTTCTTTTGTTTTGCCTTGCGACTGTCATGCGGCGGTATGCCTTGCGAGCGTACGACCGCCACAGGACTCTAATAAAAGATAAGCGCGACAATAAAAAGGCAAATCCCAGATTCTACTATGTATCTTCAATAAGAACCAACACTTTTTGGCCACATTCGATGCAAGTTTTCTCACCGTGCGATTAAAATACTGACAGCGAAATCAAAATGGAAAACACGTGTTTTTGGCTGAACAGCTGTTGAAGTATAAGACGTTGTTCAGTTGATTACCACGTGCTGTGCTAATTCACCACTACTGAATACAAGTTCAGGAGTGATCATTATTGAGTCACGGGAAGAATATGTTTTGCTTTGGGTGCTGCATCTCACCATCTCTAGGATGGCGCAGATGGGAAGGCATGAGGCTGGCAATTGACAGGTCTCGAGTTCTAATCCGGATTTAGGTAATTTTTGTAACTCGGTGGCTCAGGGATTGTGGATCTTAGGGTCGTTTATCGTGACTTGGCTCTCACAATCTCTCATAGAGGACGAACATACCAGCAGGACCAGCACTACAGACTACACTTACTCACCAGTGTTTCACAAATAGAAAATTACATACAGAAAGTACGAAAAGCATACAACATGAATACAAAGTTGGTGAATTCCCGAAAGACGAGGCTTGGTGGCTCCTTTCGAGCCCGACAAAGCAAAAAATAGCAAAGAGTGGTGGAAACATATTAACCCAGGGCTATGCTCTCAAAATAAGCTACCACTGTGGCTCCTATCTACAATCTTACATTTTATTCAAACGACGTCACTTTTAGGGGATTTATACTTGCGGTTTTGTTATCGTTCGGGAACGTCTGGCGGTCTTTCACTGTCGTTGGTAGACCACGGAGGTGGCAAAGAGGACGGCCACAGATGTTGATGAGGTAGCCGGGAGATGCTCTTCAGCAGCAAACGCTGAACTATCTCGCCGAAGCCGGCCATTGGGGACTAAGATGGCGGCTTCTGTTATTGAACCCACAGCAGAATACGGTGGTTGACGATGGTGGCCAGCGGCGTGACGAACACTTCGTATCCTCGACCCCCTGAAGAGGGGGGGGGGGGGGGTGGTTTCTGGCGGAGCCTACTGGTGTTTCGCGCTTCTAGCGATATGAAGGCGATTCTGGCTGGTTTTGCCGGTGTTTGTCGCCGCTATTGCCATCGGGGCGGTATTGTCTGCTGGGAAAAAGCTCGAAAGCAAAGAAAAAGGCCCATTCCTTGGACCTAACCACAAATTAGACCCCTGTGACGTCACATTTCTTACAACCTGACACTTTTCACTAAATTACAATATTTGTTACCTTTTTCTTGTTGTTTTTACGTTTTTGTTGTTGTCTACTAGCTGATCTTCAACTGTTTTGCGTGTAATCTAACAATGGATCTAACAGTTTAACATTTAGTTTTAGGATAAGTTTCTAACACATACTAACAATTTACATACTTTTCGCATGATTTTAACCGTTACTAACACATTTTTAACCATACTAACAATAACACAGATAGTAGGTCGAACTAACAAACGTTTATAACTTTATCCTATTATAAAGAGAGAAAAAACACTAAATTAAAACATTTACACCACATGAGGTTTCTGCAATATAACCTCAACATTTAGGGAAATACACTACACACGCGCGCACTACTATTTCTTTCAGAAATCACCAGAAAAGAGAGCTGCATTGTGGATTGCCAGCGTATTTATAGGAAATCAAAGATTGACATACTAATGCAAATCTATGATTTCCGTGTCTTAAAAATCGGAATCTTCCTGTACTCTGCTACTTATGCGCCACCTATGAGTTGGAGCCTTACAAACGATCCGGTTCAAATTGCTTGAATATGATCTGTCACTCGAGCATGACAGATGGCCGTGAGAGTGGAGAGGCACTTTCTCATGCATCAAGTCCCTGCATGAGTGCCGCTCACTCCATTTGTTTTAGTGGCAAATTTGGGATAAGGGCGTGTTAGGATCGGGAAAAGGATATTTTGGTCTTGTGGTGGAGCCGACAAGTTAAATTTGGAACCGACGGTTACATTTTATATGTAATTCTTATTTCATAATAGGTGTTCTCAACATAAGAGCAAATAATTACTCACGTGAGAGTTTAACATTTTTGCATTTTATTTATTTTCAGTCATTTTTGCCAAAGTTTAATAACAACTTTCTTCTACATTTGTAAAACGCTTTGAACAACAAAAAATTAAGTTGGTGCACAACATGATGCTTTATAACTTCTCCAAATTTGTGTGAACAAAACCTGAACATAGGTTGTACGTGAAAATAATTCAAATGTTATTCAACACACAGAGAACAGACATCCAGGCTAGAACAAATTTCATTCGGAAAGTTGTGTAAGGATTTGAATCTTTACTTGAGTAAGGTTGCAAACCAATACACGATGACAACACTAACGCCACCAAACACCATATTGCCACAGTCAGTGGTGAATTGAAACATTTCAAGTGGTGAATTAAATTAGTATGGGAAATTAACTGATTGCAGCGCCACGCTATTGCCATTTGTGTTGCCAATTTCAAATGGCCGTTAAATTCCTTACACTGTTTTGGAACTGGACTTGGATGTCTGTTCTCTGTGTTCAACACTATGCTGAATTAATTCGTCATAATGGTGCCTGTTAAACGAATGATTGTTAGTTGGGAGTGCCCTACTAACGGAAGAGCAGCTTGGCGCAGCTAAATTTTAAGATGACTGGAGGGATATCCGATCCGCCATAGGTACCTCGACTGCAGCACTTGGTTTCGCGACTCCAAATCACAGAAACGATTGGTATGACGATGAATGTGACCAGTTGAAAAACTAGAACAATGCAGCATGGGCGAGAATGTTGCAACACCGTACGATGGCGAATGAGGCACGTTATAGACAGACGCGGTACAGGCAGAACATAGACTTCCGGAGGAAGAAGCGCCAGCAGGAAGAACGAGATTGCGATGGAAGAGCTGTACCATAGACTTAATAGTTAGCTGTACCGCACTAAGGACACACGCAAGTTGTACGAGAAGCTGAACCGCTCACGCAGAGGCTTTGTGCCACAAGCCGGCATGTGCCGAGACAATCACGGGAATCTTTTCACGAGCGAGCGTGAGGTGGTCGAGAGGTGGCGGCAGCATTACGATGAGCTCCTCAATAACGACGTTGCAAGCATCGAAGGTGGCGTGGTAACAGATCTAGGAGTACGTGCGCAGGACGAAGGATTTCTAGATCCTAATCTCAAGATTGAGGGAGAGGTTGACCGGTTGAAAAACAACAAAGCCGTTGGAGCAGATCAACTACCAAGCGAGCTCCTAAAATACGGTAGAGAAGCACTGGTGAGAGCACTACCCAACTAACAATCGCCAGCCGCAAACAAGCATGCATGTTGAATTGTTGCTTTATAATGGTAATTATAGCTGAACTAAAATTATGCTGTACACATTACTGTACTAATGCTAATTGAAAAAGTAGCCAATGTTCAACTTTTCGTATTGGTATGAACAATAATAATTTAAAACACTTTTCAAGCGTTTAATAAGATTTTTATTCGACTTGCAGTAATTCCTTTACAACATAGTTTAACAAGACTTTTTTCTGCTTCTTGTTAAGTTCAGGACATGTATCTGTATAATGTGTTTGTCACAAGTCAAAAAAGCGCTTTCGTTTTATCATACTTCGACTCAGAGTACATGATGAAAAACACGTGTTTTTTATTGAACAACAGCTGAATTAATTTGTTGTTCAGTCGTTAACCATAATATTGTGCTAATTCACCACTGCTGAATAGGAGTCAAAGTCTGATCATTATTAAACCACGGGAAGTTTATGTTTTGATTTGAGCGCTGCAATTCATCATCTCTACACTGATAAAAATCCAAACTTTAAGTTTATAAGGCTATTTTTTATACAACTTATAAGACATTGCCATCGTTATTTTTAATTGTGTGTATATAATAATCATGAAAGCCTCTTTAGCTTTGATGAGGTGATACATGAGGTCTATGCACCCTATTTATAGCTTTTATGTGTGTTCAAACATAACAGTTATAATTTTCTTGTTATAGTTAAAAATTATATCTCTTCACACATAGTTTCAAAGTTTAGCCGATTCAGTTTCCAACGGCCAACAAAACCGCCATTATACCCATCACGGACTTCCCAGCTTTTCATCGAACGACAAAATCTCAATTCTTCGGAATTTTTTCTTCGGTTCACCTGCGGAACTTTCAAGGTAAGCTTGCATCGTAGTAATACAAAAGTTATATATATTTATCAAACTATGTTTTTTTTTAGTGGCACTTCAATTGATCGGAAACTTCTGGAACACAATATTCCAAAGCAACGGTCGTACCCAGATGTTCAAAACCTCGCACAAAAACCAGGCATTTTCACTCGCATGTCCAGCGAAACGCAGTGGTCATCGGTGACCGGGAGTCGATTGGCTGGATCCATTGTCGGACACTTTCGGTTCCCTGCTGAAAAGCAACTCGAAAGGTTGCTGGAGCAGCTAGAGAAGAAGCTGAAAAAAGATGAACGAGGATCGTAAGAAGAATTTGTTCCGACGTGTCGTCGGACTTTGAACGGCTTTGTCGAAGGAGAAGGACTTACAACGAGGAGAGTGACGCTGCTTCCGCCATGGAAACCGGGTCATGAACATCCGGCGACTATCCCAAAACTTCTTCGGCTGGTCACCGCCGATATACCACAATGAACTCATAGTGCATTTTTTTTTAGTACAATGCAATCGGAGTGGAGCAAGCCCGTTGTACTTGTTAATATTATAGTAAAAGAAAATTTATCGAACAAATTGTAAGATGTATGTGCAATAAATAAATTAAAAATAAAATGAGTATTTTATAACAAAACAATCAAAAGTTAATCTTGATAAATGGAATAATAAATATTATTTAAATATATAACATAATTCCTATAAAAACCATAATATAGAAGTTATAAGGCTCACACATAAATTTTATTTGTCAGGGTAAATTAATTTCATAAGATTCCAAACATAAACTTTAAAATTGCTAATCGTTATGATAAGTATGTTTGCCTCTTTTATTATTTATAAGTGAATTCAAATTGCAAAAAAATATGTAGTTTCACACATAATAGTTATACGGATAATCGTCTCAGTGTAGGATGGCGCAGATAGGAAGGCATGCGGCTGGCAATCGACAGGTCACGAGTTCGAATCTGGATTTAGGCAATTTTATGTGTAGTTATTATTTCACAATATGAATTCACAGCTTTAAGTTCCAATCATAAATTCACGTGGAAATTGAAAAATTTTGCATTTTTTTTAGTTTTTAATCATTTTTGCTAAAGCTGAATAGCAGCTTTACTATATAGTTGTAAAACGGTTTAACAACGAACAGTTTAGTTGGTACATAACACTATGCTTTATAGTTTCTCCAAATTTGTGTGAATAAAACCCGAGCAAAGGTTGTGCCTGAAAATTATCCAAATATTATTCAGCATCATACTGAATCAATCCGTCGTAAAGGTGCTTGTAAAATGAGTGATTGTTAGTTGGGTACACTAGGTCATTACCATGATTTGGGAGGAGGAAGTATTACCGAAGGAATGGATGGAAGGTATCGTGTGTCCCTTCTGGTGGAATTTTCATGGAACGCTTGGAGGAATTGACGAAGAACTCCTGGAGAAATTTTCGAGGAACTCCTGAAGAAGTTCCCGAGAAACTGCCTGGAGGATTATTTCAAAGGAAGTCCTGGAGGAATTTCCAAAGAACTTTCGGAGGAATTTCCGATGAACTCCTGGAGGAATTCCCGGAGAACTCCTAGAGGATTTCCTTAAGAACTTTTGAAGGAACTCCAGAGGAACGCATGGAGAAATTCCCGAGTAACTTCTGGAGGAATACCCGAGGAACTCTTGTAAGATTTTTCGAGGAAATTCTGGAAGAATTCCTGAGCTTCTGATGGAGTTCCAGAGAAAATCCTAGAGGAATTTCGAAGGAATTCCAAGACGAGGACTTCCCGAGGAACTCTTGGGGAAATTTTCGGGATTCTCCTGGAGGAATTCTCGAATAACTCATGAAGAAATTCCCAAGGAACTCTTAGAGGAATTCCCGTAGAAGTCCTAAAGAGAGTCTCGAGCAACTCCTGGAGGAACTCCCGAGAAACTCCTGGAGGAATTCCTAAGGATTTCCAGAAAGAATTCCCTAGGATTTTCTGGAGGAGTTTCAGGGAAATTGTTGGAGACATTTCAAATGAAAAGCTGGATGAATTTCCGAGGAACTTCCGGATGAATTTCCGAGGAAATCCTGATAGAATTCTAGGAAAACTCCGGGAGAAATTATCAAGGAACTTCTGGAGGGCTTTTCGGGGAACTCCTGGAGGAGTTCCCGAGGAACTTCTGGAGAGATTCCCTACAAAATCCTGGAGGTATTCCCAAGAAAGTCATGAAGAAACTCGTGGAAATATACTCGAGGAATTTCTTTAGGAATTTTCGACACTCCTGGAAAAAAATCTCAGGGAAATCCTCGAGAGAATCTTACATTATCGCTGGAGTTCTTCTACGTGAACTCCTCATAGAAATTGTTAAGTTTCAAGTGTAAAGTGCAAAAGTTAAGGTTTTCGGTAAATCCAGTGATACCGAGTGACCCCAGCAGTGATAGTGTCCACCCAATACGTTCTGTGACTCCAAAATCCGTCGGAAGCACGATCCTGCTCTATCATTTTAAAACTTATTGCTGGAGTACTCCTACCTGAACTCCTGAAAGAAGTTTGGGAATTTTCGGATAATTTATGTGGTCATTTCCAGGCAAATCATGGAGACATTCCCAATGAAATCTTGGAGGGATACTTCCCCAAATGCTGCAGGAATTCTTAGGAAGCTTCTAAAGGCATTCCCGTTGTATTCATAGAGAATCCATAGAGGGAAAATCCTGGAGGCATTCCCGGGGACTCTTGGAGAAATTTTCGTGGAACTCCTAGAGGATTTTCCGAGAAAATCCTGGAATCCCTGGGAGCTCCAAGAGGAGTACTCGCGGACTTCTGGATAAATTTTCTGGAAACTCCAGAAGTAACTCTCGGGGAACTCCAGGAGGACTTCCCGAAGAACTGAAGGGATTCTAGGGAACCTCCTGAAGGCATTTCTATAGAAATTCTCAGAGTAATTCTAGAAATGTTTCCGGAGAACTCTTAGGAATTTTTGGGGAACTTCTGGAGAATCAATTCTCAGATTGTATCGCAGAAGAAATTTTGGGAGAACTCCAGAAGGAAACCTTGGAGGAGGTCATGGAGAAATCCCAGAAAGAACTCTTGGAAGAATCTGAAGGTGAATATATGACGAAGCCACACCTCGAAATTTCAAGAGCACAAATCTGAAGAACCGAATGTCGGTTTGAGCTGAAAAGTTGATCGATTGGTTACCCGCTGATGGTGACCAATCGATCAACTTTTCAGCGCAAACTGACATTTGGTTCTTCAGATTTGTGTTCTTGAAATTTCGAGGTGTGCCTTCGTCATATATTCACCTTAATTAAAACTGCTGTAAAAATCCCACAAGCAACTTCTGGAGAAATTACAAAAACAATTCCTGGTGGAATCCAAACGGGAATGACGATAATACATACCTTCAACTCTAACTAAACTAATAACTCTAACTATTACTCTTCTACAGTTCTTTGAAATCAAGACGTGTCTTCAGTCAGTTCGTCAAGATTTCTACAATATTCGTTGATTATACAAACATTTTCAAGTATATTGTTGCCAAAAAGAAAGATGATACGATAGTAAATAGTCCGTGCAGATTAATTCGATTATCCCAGTTTTGTAAGGACAGAATTGGACAATCTATTGGGATATCCATCAATTACACTAGTTTACAAAATAAAACGAAAGTCGTGAACTTCTGTCAAAGACCAAAGTTTTTGAAGTACAATTTAGCACTGATTTCGAAACCGTGCTTCAAAAAATTTTAAGTAGAGCGGTTTTTGAGTTTTAGCTCAATATCAAGTTTTACAACTTTTAAAAATATGGAATTTACAAAAATTCAAATATCTTGCGTTTCGTTCAACCAGTTACAAATCTTTTTCCATGAATTAAAAGCTGAATACAATACCACTCGATCATCTGAATGCAGGTTTTGCGTCAGAATGATGAAATTCAAGATATCGACGAGTTTTAGGGACGATCTCCTTAAATTTTAGCCAAATTTCCAAAAATATATGAAGAAATGTATTTTTTTCAATAAAAAACCCGATTTAATCCACCTATGGTGAACAGAACCCTTCTTACACTTATTAAAAATATTGTTGTATTATGCGTATTAAGCAAATTTATTTTGTGCGATTGGCCAAAAGTTCTAGAAAATATTGTGGATTTGACATCTAGTGAAATGGTTCCCAAAATAGCATAGACCATGGACTTACCAGTAATGCCAGATACCTCCAAGAATCTTATATGGAATGTTAAAAAAATAGCTTTCATATTCTGGAATATTGTATCTTTTGTTAACTGCCAAATAATCTTGAATCGATTAACAAATGGATAAAAAAATCAGCAAGATGCACTTTGTCTAATATCTCTTAATCAGTCGAATAAATTAACTCCGAAGTACTTGATATTCATGGTTATGGTGTTAAAAGGACAAAAATGATATATCTACTAAGTTAATCAGTTTTGGCATTAACTAGTTATTTTGGCTGTACAGTTCTTGCATTTTTCCCACAATATATAAATTTAAAGCTTTCATTTAACATATTGTTAGTTTTCATAAAATTCCTGTGTATTTGTAATTTGTTAATTATAATTTTGTTGAAAACAATAACCTGCTAGAATACACTTTGTATGAGATCAGCATTATTTATTGAAAAATAATTTCCCATAGACTGGTCAAAAACAAATGCAAGATAACAAGTGAATATAATAAAAATAATAATTTATTGAAATACTCTTCGTAAGATATCTCAGTAATCAAATGTCGAATCGAAATAAAATTTCAGGGCCTTATACAAGCATATTGTAGCTTTCATTTGGTGCTTAGAGAACCCAAATCGGTTGACAGACGGCTGAGATATTTATTATGGTACCCTTGGTCAAAAATCTCAAAAAGTTAACCTGTATTACTCCCAAGTACTCTTTGAAAGATATCTCGGTAACCAAATGTCCAATCCTAATGAAATTGTATAGGGTTCTACTAGAATGTTGTAGCTTTTATTTGGTGCCAGGATAACCGAAATCGGTTGACAGACGGCTAAGATATTTATTATGATACTTTTGGTCAAAAATCTCAAAAGGTTTAGTTGTATAAATTCGAAGTACTCTTCGAAAGATATCTCTGTAACCAAATGTCCAATCGAAATAAAATTTCTAGGCGATCTACTAGGATGCTGTAGCTTTCATTTGGTGCCAAGAGAACCCAAATCGATTGACAAACGGTCGAAATATTTATTATGATACACTAGGTCAAAAATCTTAAAAAGTTTAGAAGTATGACTCATAAGTACTCTTCGAGAGATATCTCGGTAACCAAACGTCCAATCGAAAAAAAATTCAATAGCGTTCTACTAGGATGTAGTAGCTTTCATTTGCTTCCAAGAGAACTCAAATCGGTTGACAGACGGCTGAGAAACGTGCGTGACTTTTTTTTGTAACGCACATACACACACACACATACACACATACACACATACACACACACACACACATACAGACATTTGCTCAGTTCGTCGAGCTGAGTTCATTGGTATATGAGACTCGGCCCTCCGGGCCTCGGATCGAAAGTCGGTTTTTCGAGCGATATTTATACCCTTCTTATGGGTGTAAGAAGGGTAAAAAAATCAATAGCGTTCTACTAGGATGTAGTAGCTTTCGTTTGGGGCCTTAAGAACCCAAATCGGTTGATAGACGGCTGAGAAATTTATGGTGATACACTTTGTCAAAAATATCTAAAATAATTAAGTTGTACTACTCCCTAGCACTCTTTGAAAGATATCGCGGTAACCGAACGTCCAATCAAAAAAAATCAATAGCGTTCTACTAGGATGTAGTAGCTTTCGTTTGGGGCCTTAAGAACCCAAATCGGTTGATAGACGGCTGAGAAATTTATGGTGATACACTTTGTCAAAAATATCTAAAATAATTAAGTTGTACTACTCCCTAGCACTCTTTGAAAGATATCTCGGTAACCGAACGTCCAATCAAAATAAAATTCAATAGCGTTCTACTAGGATGTAGTAGCTTTCATTTGCTTCCAAGAGAACTCAAATCGGTCAACAGACGGCTGAGAACCGTGAGTGACATTTTTTTGTAACATACATACACACACACATACACACACACATACACACACACATACACACACACATACACACACACGCACATACAGACATTTGCTCAATTCGTCGAGCTGAGTTAATTGGTATATGTGACTCGGCCCTGCGGGCCTCGGATCGAAAGTCGGTTTTCCAAGCGGTATTTATACCCTTCTTATGGGTGTAAGAAGGGTAAAAACTTGTGAGCACGAAAAATAAGCTGACTTGTGACCTACTAAGCAACCCCGCTCAACCAATCCAATCAGAATTTACAAATATTTCCTTCATATGCGTATCAACAAACATAAACCAAGCCAGAAGCTGATACATGGTGCACACGTGAGCATCACGAGACCCCCGAAAGCTGTTTCCAACAGGCACACAAAATTCCCTTTTGCCCGCAGCTAGACAAAGACATTGTAGGGCCACATTTTTTTTTACGCTTATGCTGTGCCTCGTTTCTTGTTTCCCTTCATTCGAAACTCCCATCCATTCCCTATATGAAGGGAGTTTGAAATTGTTGATGTCGTCATCGTCTTCGCACTGGAGGAAAGGGAGAAAATCATAAGATGCGTAGATGCTAATTGATTGGAATAGATTTCTAATGGAATTTAAGATTTTTTCATATATTTGTTTTAATTAGTAGGTGAACGACGAATGCGATTCTTTGATTGGTTTTGAATCTTACAACTTCGTAACGTTCTCTCAGGTACTTCTATGCTGCGAAAATCCTGATGCGCAATTTCTCGTTAAGATGTAAATAATGCGAGTATTTCTAAAAATGTTGGTTAAATATGAAAAACTAGATGCTTTCATATGAATTCTGCGAGAAAAGTGATATTTTTTCAAACTAAATTATCGGAACTATTGCCTAACAAATTCGGCTGAATTGTTACATGATAGAACTATTTTCGGTGGTGAGGTACCCAACATTGGTCCGTTGTAATCGCTGTTTCTCTCTAGATTCCAACTGGAAGCTCGATTGAATGGTATTATCGGAGGTTGGAGATATTTTCCTTTTATTTTGCATAAAAATTAATATTATCAAATTACTAATCTATGAATTATTAATTAGTAAACATGAGCCACCAAGAACAGAGTTTCGTGCTGGTCGTTAAAAATAGCTGGCATTCATTGAAAGCTAGCAACAAAATCACTATTTTATGATTGATCGGGAGTTCAAACATTCTCGTTAAGGAATCTTTAGAAAAACGCATCAAATTTCATAGCTTCATCCCGAAAATATCAATAAAAGTTGTCTGATCGGAAATCGTCGAAACGGTTTCCATGTGCTCGAATTTCAAACATTGGCGCGCACTTCCCTAACACGGACATCGGTATCGAGTAGGAAGCACTCTTCGACACGTGCAACATTCAACAGTGTTTTGCTAACTGTCGCGTTTTTATTCGGAAAAATCAAACCAAAACAAACGGTGAGAAAACAATCATCATGGCTGATGTTGCACTAGCTCCAGCCCCCGTGGCAGCTCATAAGAAGGCCAAGGCCGCTTCCAAGGGCGAGAAGAAGGCGAAGAAGCCATCCACCCATCCGCCAGTCAACGATATGGTGGTGGCTGCTCTCAAAGCCCTCAAGGAGCGCCATGGAACGTCGCTGCAAGCCGTCAAGAAGTACATCGGGGCCAACTACCAGTGCGATCCGGCCAAGCTGTCTCCATTCATCAAGAAGTCGCTGAAGAGCGGTGTCGCCAAGGGTGCTCTGGTTCAGACCAAGGGAACCGGAGCGTCCGGATCGTTCAAGCTGAAGGTGAAACCGAAGGCGGCTGCAGGTGAGAAGGCCAAGGCCAAGAAGAAGCCCGGAGAGAAGAAGGCGGCCAAGAAGCCTGGCAAGAAGCTAACCGCTGGAGTGGCAAAGCCCAAGAAGGCCAAGAAGGCGTCCCCGGCGAGAGCTGGCGGTGCCAAAAAGAAGGCCGCGGGCGCTGGGCTGAAGCAGAAGTCCACCAAGCACTCCAAGAGCGTTGCCAAGAAGCCAAAGGCCCCGAAGCCGAAGAAGGCCTCCGGAGCGTCGAAGAAGCCCGCCAAGAAGTAAGATGGATCTCTGCTTCGCGTCGGCGAGGTTCTCGGCGCAAGGGCGACGATGTGGGAGAAGGTTTTTACCATTTTCTTTTTTCACTTGATAACAATCAGTCCTTCTCAGGACTACCAAATGAGTTATGGTAAAGAGTTGTAGGAAATTTTCCTGCGAAGGGGTGATTATGGGGGAAATCGAGATGGGAATAAATATAAATGAAACGAAAGAAAGCCCTTTGATTGGGAATGCAATTGGAATCGGTAGGTGTGCCGCTGTAACTATGTTTCGGTGCATGTTATCCTCAGAGGAATTCTGTTGCAAAAAGCTCACCAAATCATGAAGAAGGCACGAGAACTTATTTTTCTAATGGGAAAATGTTCGTAAGGAACCTTTTGTACCTATGCAAAAGTTGAAAATCGAATATGAATGGTTGATGAGTGACAATACCTTTCAATCTTATGTTATTATCTACCATACGAAGAATGAAAAGGCAGTCTTTTTGGAAGCTATCCCATTCCGTTGCAGTTATGGCAGTGTTTTATATTTCCATTAGTACTTGACGGTACAGATAAAAAATAAAATGTTATGTTGTTTCAATACAATCTCAAACATTTTAAATTTCAATTTTCTCGAAAACGTTTTTTTAAGACGACACGAGAAAATGATTAGTTTGTTAAGTAAAAGTTCCTATAGGAAATAAACTGTGCAAACTAGTGCAAATAACTTTCAATATTCATCGAAATTATATGAATAATGATTTTACGTTGGTAGTTTATTCTTGACCAGGGAAGATGCTATGATTTCACTTTGATTAAAACAATCATTAGAAGCATCGCGAATAGCATCACAAATATTAAATCTAATGTGATATCTTTAATAAACCAAAAGGTTCTACCTAAAATCAACGTATGATATTGATTAATCTAAGCTATATCTAGTAATGACAATAAACTTCGTTTCATTAAGGGTGCAAGTACTATTAAAATCATGTTAACATCGATGAACCAATCAGAATCAATTCAAAGTAATCCAAGATGGCCAATGCCGTGCTGCAATGAAAAGCAGGTTGTCGACTGCTATGTTCGAAAAAAAGCTAAATCTCTACAATGTCGAGGCTTACTGTGCACACGAAGAAATGATTCTAAATTGAACTATTTTCATGTAACCATTCTTAAGTTATTAACAGTCCAATTTCCCGACAAAAATCATTATTTTAACCGTCAGCAATGCATCATTTTCCAAGAATTTATCCAAAAATTCCATATTTTTAACTAAATCAAAACAAAACAATTTCCCTAACACAGACATCAGATTCAAGCACCAAACCAGGTCAAATTTTCCCACCAGTTTGATGATAGGCATCGTAGCGATTGCAGTGTCTTCATTGTGTTCCATCAACTAGCAGATACATTCACTATACAGTTCGCCCTGCGTTTGTGTGAGTTAGACAACCTCAACAGCAAACATGGCCGAAGTGGAAGAAAAACAAACCGAAGCCGCCAGCGGAGACGAGGCGCCCGAGAAGGGCTCCGCCAAGGAGAAGAAACCGAAAAAAGCCCGCAAAACCAAGGAAAACAAAGAGGGCTCAACCGAGAAGGCCGATAAGGAGAAACCGAAAAAATCCTACCGCAACGTGGACACCCCGAACATGCACGACATGATAATCGAGGCATTGGACGTGCTGGACGAACGGAAGGGCGTCACGCTGCAGGCCATCAAGCGTTACCTGGAGGACAACTATCACGTCGACACGACCAAGCAGGCGTCCCACGTTCGCAAACTGCTGACCAAGTGCGTCGAGAATGGGGACATCGTCCGTACTCGGGGCCACGGTTGCAGCGGACGCTTCAAAGTGAAGCACAGCAAACCGACGATGATCAAGAAACGACGCGCACCCGAAGACTACCAGGAACTGCCCAATCCGCCAAAGGCCAAGCCGAGGCCGAAGCCGGCCCCGAAAGAAACGGCCACCCCGAAAAAGGGAGCCTCCTCGGCCAAGAAAGTTAGCACTCCGGCGTCGGCTAAGGCCAAGTCCAAAGCGAGGGGACGCCCCGGAAGGAAGAAGTAAGCGGCATCAGAGGCGACTTCTTCGACTGAAGGAGGCCATTTTCTGTGAAACTACGGCGGGGACTGAACAACTGTGGCAACGGCGGCGGGCAGCCATTGCATTTTTCCATACATCATCTCTCTTTCTAGTTCGGCACTTTGGGATTGCCGAACGTGTAAAAAAGGAGCGTTCTAAATCAGTCCTTTTCAGGACTACAGCGATGGATGTGAAAAAGAGTTAAATGAAATAATTTTCCGGCTTTGGGTTTTCTGATATTGGAGGGTGTGTAATAAATTTGTTTATAATTTTAGATGCGAATCTACCTGGAGACTGGTTCAAGGATTAACCGACAGATGGCGAACTGGAGAAGCTTTATTTGATAGAGAAGCTTTCGCAGTCGACTTCGAAGGTGCTGCTGTAAACAAACTGGGTAGAAGAAATGTTATTGATTCCAATAGGAATTCAAAAACATAGTTGTAAACTGTAGTTGAAATTTGTTTCACAATTTGAACTCTGGTTCAGTCTGCACTAGATTCTTCATAGTGATATCTTGTGTCAATGTGCTTCGTACGATTGCTGTACTTCTCTGATTCTAGCATATGCAAGCAACTCTGGTTATCCTTGAACATAATGATTTCTGTTTGATCTTCTTTCAGGTCCTCCAATAGCTTTTGTAGTCAAAGTGCTTCTTGCGACGCTTCCAATAGTGCAATAAATTCAGCTTGCGCGGTGGACAACGCAATATGTACATGTTTTTGACTGTTTCAGTGATCCTTTTTCTGGATCTTGACAGTTTCAGTGATCCGCACAAGGGCCTACTACCTACTTGAACAATCGGCCGATCCTTGGCATCGGCACTGCTTCACCAGATGTACCGCGTCCACCGGTTTGGTGAACAAATCCGCCAGTTGGTTTTCTGTTCTTACATATTTCACCGCAGTAAAGTGATGTTTTGATGTCTATATGCTTCGATCTCTTGCTTCAAAGTTTTTCGCCATGCCTATTGCGCCTTGATTGTCCTCGAAGATTAAGACCGGATCCGATGGTCGCTTCAGCTGGAGATCTTCCATGGAAACCAGATGGCTTCCGAAATAGTGGAACTCAATGACACATACTCCGATTCGCTCGATGAGGTAACCACTGTCAACTGCTTTTTGGTTTTGCTTGACAGCATTACCAAATACGGTGAATAGATATCCGCTTACTGACTTCCTGTCTTCTGAATCCGACGTCCAGTTCGCGTCAGCAACTCCAACCAAGAGTTCCACGGAATCATCACGAATTCACTTCAAATCAGGCATTGAAAAAGCTCAGCTCACGAGCAAAACTCAGCCAATTTCATGCTAACTTGATGCTCAACAGAACGATAGGCCATGATCGTTCAAGCTCATTGAACTTGGACGCTCGTCAGTGTAGTGAGCTTCGAGCACAGCAGCTCACTGTACCAAAACTAGCTGAGCTTCGATTTTGTTTGGGTAAATATTTTATATTTTCGGCCGCATTTTTGTGAACGAAACCTTTAACAAAATAAGCAATTGTTTAACCCTCCTTTAGCATTAGGTCATTTTTGACCTAAACCGTACACTGCATCAGCAAGATGTTCCCAACGGGATGCAAAAGAAAGGTTACCTAATTTAGATGTTTTAGATGTCGTATATTTCGACACCCCCCGGCCCCCTCGTAGGGTTTTTTCGCATTCTTCATGACACGTAAGGGTTCTCTTTCCGCAATTAATGGACGGCTCACGGCAGTTGCGAATGAGGAACCAAGTGACTAAAATGTCTACAGTGCCCAAATTGCCAAGTATGATCCTGAAGCGGACCACATCGTGTGAGGCCAAAGGGCAATTAATTTCGATAGTTACCCCATGAGGTCAAATGATTCGCTTTGGGGTCATTCAAAAATGACGTCCATAGTTTAGGGGGGAGGGGGGGTCTGAGAAAGTGTGACACTCCATGTATAAGGTATACGAAAAAGCGTGACAGAGGGGGGAGGGGGGGTCTAAAATTCCCGAAAAATGATGGACGTCATATTTGAATCGCCCCTTTCGTACCTTTCATATATCGAGCCACACGCTTGAGAGACTGCCATTGTTGGATGCTCGTTGGACTTTGTTGGTAACGGTTTCCTGGGACAACCGACAGGGAAACAGAGGTCAGGCCTAGTACACAGCATCACGTACATGATTGTTCCCAGAAGCTCGCGGTTGCTGAGTTGCTTCACCTTCGCGGGGAACGGCCAGACTATTCTCCATAGGTGTTTTGAAAGGGTTGCAATCCGCCACCTTGAAAGGTACCAGTACCTTGTCGATGCTTTCTTCATGAGATAAGTTCATGGAATTCTTCGACCGGTCGTACGTCAGTTTCATTCTCAGAAAACGGCTGATTTCTCTACAGTCCGTCATCTTGAACGTCAAACCGAGAGCTCCCTTCAGATTCACGATCGTTACAAGCTTCTTACCAGCAATGAGCAAATCGTCTACATAAAGGATGATGTATTAGCGCATTTGCTCAAAAGTACACGCGGCAAATCCCTGAGGAAAGGAACAGCCGCGTTTTTTGCTCCCCTTTTACTCAATTCTTATGGGAGATAACATTGCGGCATTTTCTCAAGTGCGGTTGTTCCTTTCCAAGAGGATTTGCCGCGTGGAATTTCGTGCAAATGCGCGTTTGGAACATTACAAAGGCCGCGCGGTGTATCATATTGAGCAAACCAGTCAATACACTGTAGAGGGTTAGATTAGCATATTAGATCAATTTGTTGGATTTACTTATGTGTGTATCGAAAAAGAAAACATACACGCTATTGGAAGGCATCCCTTTGCGAATCAGCGTGGAAACGGCATAAAGCAGCAAAACTTAACGAGGATTTGTTGCAACCGTCTGAAGCGCGACCAAGAGCGAGACCAAGAGCATAACCATGAACAATACTAGTACTGTTCACCATACTGTTAGCAACTATTTACTACAGTACCTCAACAGTATCGTATAACATCCAGAGTAACAATAACTCAACCGTACCATGAACGTTTTCAACAGTTTCACAGACGGTTCTCGGGCAAATTATAATATGGGGAATAGGCGGTTAAGTTATGTTACCATAAAAAAACGCCGATTTTCTCGAACAAAATTTTTCGTAAACAGTTTGTCAGAAGGTCAGTATACTATCCATTTTTTCATCCCTTTCACTGTAAACCAATCAGTTTATGCACAGTTTAACATTAAACTTGCAATAAAAACGAACGATGTATGTGTTATTGTTGATTAATGGTTTTTCAGGGTATTTTAACCTTATGTCATATTGTTCCATTGTATTTGAACCACTTAAAAAGAAATAATAAATTAATTAAATCAAAGGGAATGATGGTTCCGTTTCTAAGTAAAAAAATCCAAAAAGGCAGCATAACCGTCACAATGTTAAGGTTATAGTGGTTATATTGATTCATAACACACATATTTGGATTTTTTTTACATAGAAACGGAACTATCATTCTCTTAATAAAAAACAAACTATCAATTAAATTTGGATGCTCATCTAATTAGTCGTTTTATTAGTTATTTAGTAGTTTATCCAGCTTCACTTGCACCATCGGCATCTCCATGTTGTTCGGCGTTGGAGTTTGGCGTTTCCAAGAGCATTTTGTACGCGAGCCGGTGAGTTCTTAAAACCTTAAAACCATACGTTCATTGACCGCACGTCTGAACACCGGCATAGTTGTTGAACCGACACTTATCAGTCCTTGCCATATTTTCCTCTTGTCGGCTGGTTCCTCTTCGAGTTTCGCGTCGGAATCCGAAGAATCTATGTCGGACGATTCCAGATTTTTCTTTGAAGAATATGTCTTCATTTTGCCGGTGGCTTTACTTATTTCGCCTCACTAGAATCTCCACTTGTCTTTCTTCTTGGCTGAAGCTGGTTGCTGGCAGCCGCGACAGCAACGGTTAATTAGAGCAGGACACTTGGAGATTCACCAAGGTTTCACTGGTGGAACTTCTTCGATACAGCTGTAGATTTCGCTGGTGCTGACCTGGATTCTTCCTCGCGGTCGTCTGAACTATCCTCTGATGGCTCTTCCTTTTTTGCTGGCACCGTCGTTGCAGTGAGAGTAGCCTAGATGCTACAATCGGTTGACCAAATCCGAGCGGGTTATCCGGCCTGTGAGCAATTCCTACAAATAGGATGAAAACATCAAAATTTGAACAAATAATGAAATGTTTGGAGAAAAACCTTACCTCCTTATAACGCTGTTCCAAGTAGTCACGGATGTTGTCGGATCTGATTCGAATCAGGTCAGTTTGCCTATTCTCGGCCTATTCGGCACCGATCTTCCGACGATTTTCTGCGACTGGAAATGACACAAAGGGTTGATTAAAGTTTATTATCCGATCCACAAAAAGTTCAACTCACCAATAAGATCCTGTTCCTTCCGAGGTTCCTTCTAGGTGGAAGCTGCATCGTTATTTTATTAGTGGACTAGTGAAATTTGTTTCTCGGATTTACGTTTTTCCGCGACGATGGTTATTTATTTTCACTGTTGTTATTCGAATCTCGCGTAACATTTGAGAAGGTCCTAACTTATAATACGCTCAATGTAATCAAAATCTTGATTTTTTTTTTTTAATTTTCATTCAAAGTTAAGCTGCAATCAACTGAATTAAACTATTATAGAGCTTACGAATAGAAAAAAATATTGTAAAAATATTTGGCTTTGCAATTACAAGTGTTAAAGTTATTTTGCAAAAATAAATAAAAATATACAATTGGAAAGAGATAATATATATATATATATATAAACAATTAATAATACAATTAATAAATACAATTGAAAAGAGAAAAAGTAATACTCGTGTACAATTTTCATTAAGTTTGCGATTTTTAGATAACAGACCTTTGTGAAACATTTGACGAGAAATAAAGAAACAACCACGATGCATGTTCAATAAAGTCGATCACAATTACAAACACGTGCAACTCTTTGCCATACTGTTTAACAAAAGTAATGTATAGTGAAATGTTCTGGTGTGAGTGTGCTGCGCAAGCATAAGAACCAACCGTATGATATAATGTGATTTCATATTGCCACCGTTTAATTCGAGCTCACATTTGCATATCATTTGACAATGTATGCACACTATGGTATATTGTTAATGCTTGGTATAGGTTATCTTATCTGTTATTTATGGTGTCTGGCTTTTAGTTTCATATTGTTTAACCTAAGAACAACAATCTGTGATACATCCACCATACTATTTAAAACATGTTTACTGTTTGGAATGTATGACAGATTGCGGGGGATAGCGACCCGAACCCTATGCGAGAACGGTGACGGCGTGTGGTGGCTCGAACGAAGGTAGCTCGGATTGGAGCCGAGCCGAGGAAGAAGAAGAGAAGCTTGAGCTCGAATGAAAAGAGCGCGGCATTCTGGTTACGATTGTGGCAGCGATTAGATGTAATTTCCAAAATCATCTTTCGTTACGACAATGACGCAGCCGGTAGTGTAGTTTTTGTGAAAGTTTTCGCTAATATTTGATTCTTTGGCAATGTTAACGTGTTTAAAAGTATAAGTTTAGTTGGTGCGGAGTATCGTGACAACAATTGGCTCAAAGATCGGCATGTGCGTGGTGGGAAAAAAGAGGGACCTGTGGATCAGCGACTGCAAAGAAAACGTGCTATAGTCTGAGAAGGTGGGAAGCTTGGAAGAATAGCAGGAGTATAACGAAAAACGGGCATGATTTAGAGAAAATTGTGACGCTGTGGAGGAAAATGGATGAAAGTAATGCATTGTAAAAAGGATGAGTAATATGAGAATATGAAAGGAAAGATGCGAAAAAAAAGAAAGAAAAATAACGGATTGAGAAAAAAAATGAAGCGAGAGAAAAAATGGAATAAAAATAAATGGAATGGTTTGGAAAAAAAAAACTGAGACGAAATGGAAAACAAAAGTGAGAGAAAAAAATGGAGCGAGAGAAAGCGAAAAAAATGACGGATTGAGAAAAAAAAATGAAGCGAGAGAAAAAATGGAAAAAAAATAAATGGAATGGTTTGGAAAAAAATGAGACGAAATGGAAAAAAAATGAGAGAGAAAAAAATGAGATGGAATGGAAAAAAAAATGAGACGCCATAAAAAAAACATGAAAAGAGGAAACGGAAAAAAGTATTGAAAAAAAAACATAAAAAGCAAAAAAAATGAGTTTGAGAAAAAATGCGACGTTCTACAAATGCAGCTGCAAAAAAAAAAATATGGGTTGAAGAAAAAACGAAGCGATTAATCTATGAACAAGCACACTTGAAAAAAAAAAACAGACTAAAAGATTGGAAAAAGAACGAAACATAACTGGCGAAGGCAGCAGAATCAAATGACTCATGGAGACAAAGGAATGTAAAGAAGCAGATATAAAGTTTGATACTGTTGAAAATGATAAATTAGACGGGTTTAAAAATAAAAATAAGGTTATTTATATGTATATTGAAGCGTATATATGGAGCGGATTTGATTTAAATTTGATCTGTATTGAGTTTGAAGTGAATTCGGATTGGATTTGATTCTGATTAACTTAAGATTAAATTTGGATAGGATCGAAACTGGATTTTGTTTGAATCCACATCAAAGATAGGAATTAGAATTGGTTTGGATTTGGATAAAGATTGGATTAGGTTTTGGATTGGATTTAGTATTGGACTGGATTTGGATTGGATTGGATTTGGTATTGAACTGGATTTGGATGGGATTTCTATTGGATTTGGATTGGATTGCGTTTGGATTGGATTGGAATCAGATTGAATTCGGATTTGATTTGGATTGGATTTGGATTGGATTTGCATTGAATTGGGATTGCATTTGGAATGGATTTGGATTGGATTTGGATTGGATTTGGATTGGATTTGGATAGGATTTGGATTGGATTTGGATTAGATTTGGATTGGATTTGGTATTTAACTGGATTTGGTATTGGACTGGTTTTGGATTGGATTTGGATTGGATTTGGATTGGATTTGGATTGGATTTGAATTGGATTGGAGTTGGATTTGAATTGAATTCGGATTGGATTTGGATTGGATTTGGATTGGATTTGGATTGGATTTGGATTGGATTTGGATTGGATTTGGATTGGATTGGATTTGGATTGGATTTACATTGAATTGGGATTGGATTTAGATTGGATTTGGATTGGATTTGGATTGGATTTGGAATGGATTTGGATTGGATTTGGATTGGATTTGGATTGGATTTGGATTGGATTTGGATTGGATTTGGATTGGATTTGGATTGGATTTGGATTGGATTTGGATTGGATTTGGATTGGATTTGGATTGGATTTGGATTGGATTTGGATTGGATTTGGATTGGATTTGGATTGGATTCGGATTGGATTTGGATTGGATTTGGATTGGATTTGGACTGGATTTGGATTGGATTTGGATTGGATTTGGATTGGATTTGGATTGGATTTGGATTGGATTTGGATTGGATTTGGATTGGATTTGGATTGGATTTGGATAGGATTTGGTTAGGATTTGGATTGGATTTGTATTGGATTTGGATTGGATTTGGTATTTAACTGGATTTGGTATTGGACTGGATTTGGATTGAATATGGATTGGAATTTGGATTGGATTTGGATTGGATTAGGATATGATTTGGATTGGATTTGGATTGGATTTGGTATTTAACTGGATTCGGTATTGGACTGGATTTGGATTAGATTTGGATTGGATTGGGGTTGGATTTGAATTAAATTCGGATTGGATTTGGATTGGATTTGGATTGAATTTGGATTGGATTGGATTTGGATTGGATTTGGATTGGATTTGGATTGGATTTGGATTGGATTTGGATTGGATTTGGATTAGATTTGGATTGGATTTGGTATTGGACTGGTTTTGGATTGGATTTGGATTGGATTTGGATTGGATTTGGATTGGATTTGGATTGGATTTGAATTGGATTGGAGTTGGATTTGAATTGAATTCAGATTGGATTTGGATTGGATTTGGATTGGATTTACATTGAATTGGGATTGGATTTTAATTGGATTTGGACTGGATTTGGATTGGATTTGGATTGGATTTGGATTGGATTTGGATTGGATTTGGATTGGATTTGGATTGGATTTGGATTTGGATTGGACTTGGATTTAAATTGGATTTGGATTGGATTTGGATTGGATTCGGATTGGATTGGATTTGGATTGGATTTGGATTGGATTTGGGTTGGATTTGGATTGGATTGGATTGGATTTGGATTGGATTTGGATTGGATTTGGATAGGATTTGGATTGGATTTGGATTGGATTTGGATTGGATTTGGATTGGATTTGGATTGGATTTGGGTTGGATTTGGATTGGATTTGGATTGGATTTGTATTGGATTTGGATTGGATTTGGTATTTAACTGGATTTGGTATTGGACTGGATTTGGATTGAATATGGATTGGAATTTGGATTGGATTTGGATTGGATTAGGATATGATTTGGATTGGATTTGGTATTTAACTGGATTTGGTATTGGACAGGATTTGGATTAGATTTGGATTGGATTAGGGTTGGATTTGAATTGAATTCGGATTGGATTTGGATTGGATTTGGATTGAATTTGGATTGGATTTGGATTGGATTTGGATTGGATTTGGATTGGATTTGGATTAGATTTGGATTGGATTTGGTATTTAACTGGATTTGGTATTGGACTAGTTTTGGATTGGATTTGGATTGGATTTGAATTGGATTGGAGTTGGATTTGAATTGAATTCAGATTGGATTTGGATTGGATTTGGATTGGATTTACATTGAATTGGGATTGGATTTTAATTGGATTTGGACTGGATTTGGATTGGATTTGGATTGGATTTGGATTGGATTTGGATTGGATTTGGATTGGATTTGGATTTGGATTGGACTTGGATTTAAATTGGATTTGGATTGGATTTGGATTGGATTCGGATTGGATTGGATTTGGATTGGATTTGGATTGGATTTGGGTTGGATTTGGATTGGATTTTGATGGATTTGAATAAGATTTGGATAGCATTTGGCTCGCATTTATATTGGAAGTAGAATTTATATTGGATTTGGTATTTTTAGATGCAATTTTACCGATTCTGATTGCCTATTTGCTGCGACTGTTGTTTTCTTTCACGATTCCTAATTTAATTATTTTATATGATTTGTATCTTCGACGAATTAAAAAAACAACCTATATAATTAATTTTTGCAGAGTAGAGAAGAGGAATATTGTAGAGGGTTAGATTAGCATATTAGATCAATTTGTTGGATTTACTTATGTGTGTATCGAAAAAGAAAACATACACGCTATTGGAAGGCATCCCTTTGCGAATCAGCGTGGAAACGGCATAAAGCAGCAAAACTTAACGAAGATTTGTTGCAACCGTCTGAAGCGCGACCAAGAGCGAGACGGATATCCGCTATATAGCGACCCGAACCCTACACTGAACTACAAATCAACCCAAATTTAAGTTGTTTTGACGCAATCCCGGTCTTCCGTGGAATAACTCAAATTTGCGTTAAACAGCGAAAGTGGTGAGTGAGTAGTTCTCGTTTTAGAGCGGCAAAAAAATTAACCCAGTGGTAAGTTATTTTCACCCAACGGAGGCCTCAAATGACGCAAATTTGGGTTAATTCAAGAAAACCCAAATTTGGCTTCTTCCACGGAAGAGCAGCGGATGCGTCGGTGCTTCTCTCTTTGTTTTCGACAACATTGCGGTGGGGCGAGGGAGAAAACAACCCAACTTTGAGTTAAAACTTTAAGCAGTTTAGCCAAATTTGAGTTTTTAAAACTTATTCTTTGGGTTATAATATTTTTCCGTGTATGCGAGAACGGTGACGGCGTGTGGTGGCTCGAACGAAGGTAGCTCGGATTGGAGCCGAGCCGAGGAAGAAGAAGAGAAGCTTGAGCTCGAATGAAAAGAGCGCGGCATTCTGGTTACGATTGTGGCAGCGATTAGATGTAATTTCCAAAATCATCTTTCGTTACGACATACACCTCGTCTCCTGGTATTATCCGCATAAGAGGCAGTAGTCGTGTGGCGATCGGTGGAATCCCAGCCTCAACAATCTATTGTTGAACTTTTCGTTCCAGCATTTCGGGGATTGTTTGTACAGCGTTCTTCTTTCAAGTCTCCGTGCAATAACGCTCTCTTGTTGACATCCATCTGATGGAAATAGCAACCTCCCTGATGGTGGCAAGTCTGGCAACCGGAGCGAATGTCTCCTCCTAGTCGACTCCAGCCTTCTGGAGGAATCCTTTCACTGCCAGTCTTGCCATGTTTTTGACCGCATTATCGGATGCATCATCCTTCAATCAAAACATCCACATGGCTCGGTCAGCATGCTTATGGTCATCTCGTTGTAGGATTCAGGCACATCTGCAGAAATCAATTCACCAAAAACAGCTCTATAGTCGATGAAGTAATCAAATGACTTACCGGGGAGCCGGCGCTCTCGTTCGCTATGCCTCGACGGCAATTCCATCGGAACTTCACGTCTTTCTGTGGACGAATGGAGCGCGTTTTACGGTTCTTCGACTGGATCTTGACCTTCACCAGTGGCCTCTGCTTCATATTGCCATTTCTTTGCTTTTGGCATCTAATTTACGTCTTTGCTAATTCGGAATACACACAAAACTCTTGCAGTCGAACACACGAAGCTTGTCCTGAACCGGTCGAACGCCGAACCACGGCTTAGTAGGAGTAACACCAGAGGATAGCGCGCTTGTTGGACTTCGGTTGTTGGACAGTAAATATTTTCTACCTTGAACGACCGTCATTCTTGGCATGGCCTTTCGTAGCATGGCAGATACTGTCGCTTCATATTCTTGGCACATCTCGGACAGGCCAGAATTTTGCTTCAGCAAGTAGATCATGGAGAAGTGGGTATGATCGTCGATGAAACTCACTATGTACCGTGAACCATCCCATGGCTGCGGGTCGATCGGTCCGCAAACATCGGAATAAATCCGCTTAAGGAGCCGGATAAGGCTAGCCCAAGGTTGTGTTCCGTTGAATGGTTTTCGGCATTGCTTGGCTTGTACACAGGTGTCTTATAAATCAATCTTGTTTGCCTTTTCGTCCAATCTATCAGCATACCTTTACGGGCCGTGGCCTCCATTCAAAGTTGGCCGATATGCCCGAGCCTTAAATGCCATATTTCCGATTGCTACCTCGCAGTGGAAGCGTTCTGAGCCCATAATTCGTGAAGGTGTGATGACTCAGGTAACTCAGATCAAAGTTTCCTATCGAAAAACTACATGTTAATATCACATCTGATCGCTACTACAATTGTAACCAGAATTACCTGGATTTTCTTCTTCTTGAAATCCTCGGATCAAATCGAAGCGTCACCGCACATCTACAAAGCTACTGTCAACATTCGAGGATCAGATTCGGGGTTTTGCGCTGCCTCGATCGTGGCCTCGATAATGACCTCGGCCTCACTTCATACGATAGCAAACGTTCGTTAAGTTTCGCTGTTTTCTTCCGTTTCAACGCTAATTCGCAAAAGGATGTCTCTCTCAAATAGTATTATTGTTACTTTCTTCTTTACAACAAAAATAAACCCGTAACAACAACAACACACCAAACTTGCTCCAAACACAGATCTTGATTTTACCCAAAAGCTTGCCATGTGGTTCCTGGGTTGCCTCACCGTCGCTGGAAACAGACTGACTCCTTTTCTTCATAGGTGTCTTGGAAGGGTTGCAATACAAGAATTCTTCAAACCTACAGTCAAATCAAATTCTATTAATTTACTCTCTGACTCCATAAATCCAGCTCTACTGAATTCACAAGATCTCAACGATACTGACATTCCCTTACCTTAATACCCTCCATCATGTGGCCACAGCGATCCAGAATCTACTGAACTGCTGCCGGCTGCGACCACCGGTTCTTTTCGCCCAGTCTGCTCAACCGTTCCATGCCCTTTCTCCAGATGTGCCTTGAGCGAACAGTTGTACGTAAAAGCCGTCCCGCAGATGTGACAAACGTACGGTTTCTCCTGCGTATGAATCCGCTGGTGCACCCGATTGGCTTCGTGCGACTTGAAGCGCTTGCCGCACACTTTGCACTCGTAGTTCCGCGCATCGGAGTGCACTGAGGAGTGCTTTTGGAGCCCGGCTCTGGTAAAAATAAACAAACCCGATCAGAAAAGAATCAGAACTCGTCGAGACAGCCCTGAATTGGGCGGGACACCTACTTGGAATGGAATCTTTTATCGCACTGTTCACAGGGGAACTTCGGCTCCCCGTGACGTGTCATGTGAATTTGCAAATTGGACCGATGACGAAAGGTGGCGCCACAAATGCTGCATATACTGGCCAGCACGTCCTGTCCGCATATTTCCTCGTGCTTCCTCCGGATGGTGACATCCAGGAACATCTTGGTGCAACCCTCGCGACGGCACGGCAGGGAACGTATTCCTGAGAATAGGAGGACGCAATCAGCTAAATCAGTTAACAAAATTGGCGACGGTAGAGGCGCGATAAGCAGAGGTAAAGAAACAGTAACGCCATCTGTGATTTTATGATGAAAATGTCATGTCGTTTGATCTCTACCAGAAACCGGAAGTGGAATCTGACCTTTCCAGAAATAAGCGTTTCACTCACCTTTATGTCGGTTCATGTGCAAATTCAGAGTTTTCTCGGAGTTGCATCTCTGCGGACACAGCTCGCACTGAAAAGCTGACCGTTTTTTGACCCTCGATTCGATGCACAGCGGTTTGTGGTGCTTGAAGAGCAGCTTCGACTCGAACGACTTTTGACACCGTTTACAGTGGCGCATGCTGGGGGTAACGGTCTCGGATTGGACGCTGCAAGGCTGTGTACTTGCCGGAATTGAAGGAGATGTTTCCTCGCTTTGAGGAATGTTGTTCGAGTCGAGCAGCGTGGAAACCTGAACAGGATTTGGAGGAACTTTCTTCTGGCGAACAGGCGCGATGCACAACGGTTTGTGGTTCACGAAGAGAGTTTCTGATGGGAACCATCGGACACACCGGGAGCAGTAGAATTTTTGCTTGTTTCGCTGTCGATCAGCCTCGATACAGGATGGATGGTGCTGTGTGAAGATCGATTCCGTCGGGTACCATTTCCGACACCGGAAGCAGTAGAGTTCTACTTTATGTTGATGTTCCATCTTCCGTGTATCTACTACCGGTTCTTGCGAGGAAATAGGAAAATGAATATAGCTGTGCTTTTCCAGTTCCGACCTAGAACAATTTTAGAATGTATTTTAAAGTTAAATCCAGTTCACCTCCATTGCCTAAATCCATATACCAGATACATGGAAGGAATGGAGACTTGTATCTCAGTGTAACTGAGGGGAACGTGCTGTTGTAGGCTTTCGATAACCTTATACACTGAACGAAAACCCCCGCCTGAAATCGACTGACAAGCGATTCGATCGCGCCCCTTAACGACAATCAGTCAGAAACCGTATAGCCCACCGACCGAATGATGTCATCCTAAAATCGGATGACAGCAATATGAAAATCGAATGCTGACAATATGGTCGAGAAACCTCGTTTTTTAGCGATTGATATCAATAATGTTATAGTCATTTTTTCTAAAATGATATGCTAAGTAGTGATTATAGGGTACCCTTGCGGGCACCTTTTTCAAAAACGATGTCATGTCCAAAATTAGGACATGCAGCAAGCTCTTTCAACGTCGCGAGCATAACGATCAAGGAACTTATTACCACAGACTGTGTCTGTGTTATTACACTATCGATGCAATGAGAGTCTAATGAAGGTGTGGAAGAGATACTTCGTGTGCGTGAGATCCGTGTCTGGTGCAAAACATGTCCACGGTGTGTCTAAAACCGTTATTAACAAAATAAAATACCCATCTAAGCGGTACCCACCATTCGAAAGATATGATATCCAGGTATCATCTCTGAAATTTTTAAAATGTTTCATCGAGGGAGTTGACAGTTTAAGCGATTTGAAATTTTAAAACGATTTTCAATGAAATTTTCTTTGAACTATTAATATTCAATCGTGGTTGTATCACGATTGTGGCCATCAACCCTCATAACTTTGGAATTTAACATTCGAAACGAATGGTATTCGAGTATTCTTACTGAAAATTTGAGAACAGTTTATCTACGAAATCGAAAGTTACCGAGAATTGAATTTATAATCCAAATCCATAGGTTTTTACAGTATTTATAGCAATTAAACTGTTACTATTTACTACAACAAAACGATACCAATTCAGATGTCCGCTGTTGTAGTCAATCACAGCATTCAACAGCTGGTTGAAATAGGATTTAAATGTCTGGAGCGTATGATATCCCTCTCATGTTTCTGAAAAATTGCTGGGAGCGCTCTCAGTAGCTTGCTCTCCGGAAACACCAAGAGATTTTCCAGTAAAGCTATGTTCATTTACAATCCGGAATGACAAAATCACGTATATCTTAGGGATGGAATAACAAACATAAAAGGTGAAGCCCTCAAAACAAAGGTTATTGTACTTTCATGGAAAAATATCATTGAAATTATTTATTTTTATTTTTTACACATTTTCTCACTTTTTCAGTGTTGACCTCTCTAAAAATCTGCACAACGGTGGTAAATTTTAGCAACAACCCCTTCCGCACGTTTGTTCAACAATCAGGTTATCTGCAGTGTCCTGAGTGCCTTGACTAGTCTGACTAGGATTCCGAAGAAAAATTGCCAAACTTTTTTTTATTGCGAAATGAGGGGCAATTCAGTGAATTGAGAAAACGCGAAATTTGAGTGTTTTTTTTTTTTCGTTGATAAACACTACCCATCTGTGACGATACCACTGACCGTCTCCGGCTATCATGGCAGCTCATCAAAATAGGTAAAACCTCTACATATCCCTTGTGTGCGTTTTTGAAAAGCAACACGCGATTCTTGAGGCTGTCATCCTTGTATGAATTGGTTCTCATCATCTTGTTGCGAAAAAACCATGCCCAGAGTTCGAACTTCTTGCCAAATCTTCAAATTCAAAGCAGATTCATCAATGAACCCAAGCTTTTTTCTTCCGAGGACATTTTCTTATGCCATGGTTAACAACATTTGTGCACATAACACATAATGGTTTTGACGATATTAACATTTTTCGCGACTGTCGTACCTGACCATGCTAAAATTTCAACGTGCTTGTGCAAGATTTTTTTCCTCCTCTTGTCTTCAATCTGAAATAACTTTTCACTCGTTGCAAGAAAATCCATGAAATGTTCACCATTTAAATTTAGAGAGGATTAGTGTATGATCAGAGTGCTGCAAAAGAATGATGATTATGTTCATTGAGAGCGCCACTAGAAAATGTGACATGATTCCGGATTCTAAGTGAAAATAGCTTTATGTATCATCTCAGACCAGCAACTGAAGCTGCAAAATATGAAACTTTGAGAAATTCGACAAATTAAGGTTCTCCCATATCATTCCAAACCTAGTCTTCAACGTAGTATAGTCTGCATCCAATGTATCTATGAAACACGCTCTGTAGATGTCTTAGTAGAGTTTTAATGCCTGTAATATAACTATTATTAAACTATCACAGTGAATTCAACGCTTACATTTAAAAAATCGTGTAGCTTAATACCTCCTTCAAGAACCATAAAAGCGTTCATTAAATAGAGACATGCTTTTCCTGTGAAACCATACGTTCGTTGCTGATGTCTTACAAAAGGCCATCATGGATCACAACTGTACCTTTTCAGGACTTGCTTTTTTGGCAGCCTTGTACAATGCGTTCCAAGAGATGTGTATGTGCAAAGCAGGATGGGGAGTGGCAGTCAATATCAACTCCTGATCCATACCGTTAACTAGGGGATCATATACACAACAAACATGAAGTTTCGCTTACAAACTTAGATGTTTTCGCTTGCAAGAATGGTGACTACGCTACTTCACCATGCCGTGAGGCTAATAAAAATCGCCAACAATTTGCTTTAATTGCTGACTCGCTTCTACAAATTACAAAAAAAGCTGCTTACCCTTCTCAATTTCTAGTAAGCATTGTTACAAATCCGCTGGACGTCCTTTGACCATTTATATGCCACGTTGATTGCAAAGTTTGTATCAATCTCCTAAAAGATTTATATTTGGCGGTTCCACTTTAAACAGTTCTGAGAATAAAATGAAAAATCTCTTGGTGTGTTTGGAGAGCAAGCTACTGAGAGGGTTCCCAGCGATTTTGCCGAAACATGGGGGAGATATTGTACGTCCAAGACATCGAAATCCTATTTCATCCAACCATTGAATGCTGTGATTAACTACAATAGCGGGCATTAGAACTGATATTGGTTATTTGTAGTAAATAGTAACCGTTTGTTAGCCATAAATACTGTAAAAACCTATGGATTTGGATTATAAATTCAATTCTCTATAACTTTTGATTTCGTAGAGAACAGTTTATCAAATTTTCAGTAAGAATACTCGAATACCATTCGTTTCAAATATTGAATTCCAAATTTATGAGGGACAGGACGATGGCCACGATCGTGATACAACCACGATTGAATATTAAATTTCAAAGAGAATTTCATTGAAAATCGCCCTAAAATTTCAAATAGCTGAAACTGTCAATTCCCTCGATGAAACATTTCCAAAATTTCAGAGATGATACCTGGATACTATAGCTTTCGAATGCTGGGTACCTCTTAGATGGGTATTTTATTTTGTTAATAACGGTTTTAGACACACCGTGATGTCACTACTACAAGCAAAGCGAGCTCCCATAAGAACGCGTGTCAAATAGTGACGTCACTATTTGTGTTTACATTTTTCTTTGCTTACTAATACATAGCCATCTCTTCTTCTTCCTCACCTGTAATATACTCTCATTGCTATCGATGCATAAGTTTGACGCATCTGTGTTGTCCTCGCTTTTCAACTAACTTTCATTTAAACAGCGTGCGTCGACTCATACGCGAATGAGATGATTGTCGTTCGCTTTCACGGTGATTGCCGTACGACTTATTCGTCATTCCAAAACACGATTTTGCTAATTTGGACTGGTTGGTCTGACAAATCAGTAGACGTTCGATAACTGCAACATGTTTACGTTTCACTTAGCGAACAAAAATTCGATAACTGCAACGCCTGACAGTGTCAACAAGCCGTCAATTGACGTAAAATGAATGAAAAATTCATTCAACTGTTCATTTGGGCTAACATGGCGCACCATTTTGACATTTGGCGGTGCGATAACTGCAAATTTGTTGCACTTACCGGACTTGCAGTTAAAAAGCATTGCAGTTAAACCGTTTGCACCGACCGAACGTCTACTGTACTTAAAAAATTCTCACACTCAGTGCTGAAAAATTCATTTCCTCATATCTAAATTCAATCATCTACAGCTCATTTTAGAAGCTGAGCCTGAGAATATGGTATACGAAAAACTTGTGCGGCTAGACCAGCTCTGCAAGAAAGTCACGGAAAAACCGCAATTTTTCGAATATTTAAAGTAAATGTCACGGGCTATCTTTGAAAAATGCCAAATGATATTCACCGTGAATATCATTTGGCATTTTTCAAAGGTAGTCCGTGACATTTACCTTAAATATTCAAAAAATAGAAATTGTTCCGTGATTTTCTTGCAGAACTGGTCTAGTCGCACAAGTTTTCCGTATACCATATTCTCAGGTTCAGCTTCTAAAATGAGCTGTAGGTGGTTGAATTTAGATATGACGAAATGAAATTTTCAGCACTGCTCACACTTATCCATATCACTGAGTATTTCAACGATTAGGTATGGTGACAAAAGTAAAGCATTTGACTTACCATTCGTGAAACTCCTTGTTGCATTTACGGCATTTTATGCTCAGAGCATTTTCAGTCAGCGATGAACCATCATTATTTGGCCTCTCGATGCTTCCTTGCACCTTTTGAGAACATTCCTCTATCGTCATTCCTCGACTCTCCATCCCCGAAAAGCTCTCGGCCACATTGACCACTTCCAGTGCCTTCAAATCAACGATCTCATAGAGAGCTGTTTTCTCCCGAAACTCCGCAGACTGGGCCAACGCCGCCAAGCAGGACTGCTTGAACTCGAAAGACTGATCAAACTGCTTCTTGCAAAAGTGGCAGCATTCCGGATACACCTCCGTGAACTCCTCCTTACTTAGCCCCAAGACAAACACGGCCTTCCTTCTGCTGATCAACTCTCGACCACCAGCTTCGTCGAACCGGTTCAAACAGAATTGGCAATGGGTGTCAAGAGAGTACACTGCTTCATTGCTTACGTGCGGCTCACGTTCGAACTGCTTCTGACCGCCGATCGGATCCGGACCTTCCTCCTCCGGTTCCAGTGGTTCCACCTTGACTTCTTCCGCTAGCTCCGTTTCCAGTTCAAGTGGAATTTCTTGTTTGATCTCTTCGACAAGCATCGCCTCCACCGGTGGATCTTCGTCATGTTCAACTGTAATTTTGGTACTGGGAATTTTGAAGAATGATGTTAATCGTAAACTTGGCCACTCACCTTCGACTTCCAATTCCAGCAGCAATGGACTCGATTCCGATCCTTCCAGCGATACCAGCTGGGTTTGAGCTTCATCATATGCTAGGCTAGCCAATCTTTTTTTCTTTGCCAACTTCCTAGCGGCCTTTTTCCTCTTCGATATAAACATTAGACTATATTCAAGTCTTGATCAACCAACGGGACAGCAACAACGGGAAACACTGCGGATGTTAAATCTTAAAATTAAACACAAACGAGCTCACCAAAGTCAAGAACAACACTGATCAGGATCCGGGGCGTACTTGGCTGCGCCCAGTTTGTTTACTGCTCACTGGTTGCGTACTGGCAAATGGACATTAAATTGTTTATGGAAGTTGTTCAGTTTTTGTTTACATCGGCTCATTCGTTTTGTCGTTAGTTTTGCAACTAACAGCGATGAAACAATTTTCAATTCATTATTTAAGTCCTTCGTAGATTCATCAGGTCAAAATCACTTGTTCCTCACCAAAGGCGATAACGAAA
This sequence comes from Aedes albopictus, assembly GCF_035046485.1. Classification (NCBI taxonomy): domain Eukaryota; kingdom Metazoa; phylum Arthropoda; class Insecta; order Diptera; family Culicidae; genus Aedes; species Aedes albopictus. The sequence continues at coordinate 372,937,262 of NC_085138.1, read as the reverse complement.
GAACAGTAGGTTTTTAAAAGTACTTCCAACAGTAACCGAGTAAGCCATCCTCATTACAGATTAATATTATTCATGGAAGCTGTCAAATCCAGAAGTTTACGAGTGTGATTTTATTGTACACAATACATAGTTTAATCATTTTCAGGAGGAACGGAGTGGACTCCTCAATGATAAAGGCCGCCGTTCATAAAGAGAACCAATCGAAGCAGAAACGAGAAGCAAGAGAAACATTACGAAAATTAAATTGGTTCTGAACTCGAAACGAGTTAAAAAAGGTAATTATTAACAGTCTGCATTTCCGATGGATAGCATCTGATCGAATTGAACATGAGGGAAATCGTGAACACACATGTTAACCAAGATTCGTTGATTGAGAGGTATTCATTTTACCTCACGGATATTTCACCACAAACGAAGATACAGACGTCTATGATTTCTCCGAGTTAGAATATACAAGCTGAATATAAAGCAGGTTCTACGTATTAATCTGGTAGGGGGAATTGTACTTCCTTTGCTATGCGGAAACATTTGTTTTTATTCGCTGCTATCCATCGTTAACTGCGTTTAACCGATGTTCTATTAGCAGTGGTTGGCAACTGAGGGATGCGGACTCAACTTTTTTGGTCATTCAATTTGAGCACGTACTCTTTCTTTCAGTGCTCCCCGTTGTAAAGCTTCTTATCTCTATGGAGATCAATTTCGAAGTGCACGCATAAACTACTTCACACAACGTTTAAACCAAGGCTCAAACATATCGATTACAGCAAAAGCTACAATAAAACGTATATTCAGCTGACTTTGTCATTATGGGCTTGGAAGAATAATTTACAAATTTTAGGTAAGTTTCATACATCATTTTCTCACAGATAAAACGTTTTAAACGTTTTCGTATCTGACGGTAAAGTTTGTGTGTCATTAAATGTTTCACTTGTTTTAGCGTGACTAAGCAAACCAAACTTGTATCCAGGCACACTCTGATCATTTTGGAGGTTTGGCAGCAGCCTGGCTGCTGTCAAATTTCAGTCCGCAATCCTCAGGTTGGCAACGGATAAATGCGGAGTTTTTAGATCAGCAAAGGAAGTTCCATTCCCCCAGGTATCTGGTAGAACGGGTTTGTTGACATCTTCCGGTACACTGAAATCAATTTCATTGTACTTTAAACGAGAAATGTGTTGTTGAATTCACAAGCATAAAATTTGGTTAAAAGCACCATAAAATTAGGGAAATTGACTGACAAATGGTTGTTTTGAACTTATTTTTCATTGTGATTCTCTGGCAAAATAACCACGCAGTGTTTTCAAAATACCTACTTAGCATGAGCACTTTTGATAGCAAAAACTACTATGCTCGTGGTAAAGATAATAGTAATGCATGGTTCAATGATGTTACACTCTCGATTTTACCATGTTTGTAGTAGTATTGAATATATTATACCAACGAAATATAACCGAAGTTATTTTGTGGTTAATTTTACTGTTAATGTAGTCAGGTGTTTGTTGACCGACAAATACTTGTTTGTTTTAGCTATAAAAAAAAAAACTTTTTGCGACTTTTTTAATCAAAAACGATTGTGCAAAACAGTGTTATTAATCGCCACCCACCTAAAAAACCAAAAGGTTAGTGAAGGTAAGTCGATAATTCACAAAAATATAACTTTATGCTATTCAGACTTTGCCGCTTTCAGATGCTGATGCTGTTAATGATATTCCGAGCTGACCAGGGAACGTTCAAAAATTACGTCCAACATTTGGGGGAGGGGGGGGGGTCTAGAAATGTGTGACAGTACGTGTATTGGGTATAGGGAAATTGCGTGACAGAGGGGGGAGGGGGGTCTAGAAATCCCGAAAAACGATGGACGTAATTTTTGAATCTTCCCCCAAGAGTATTTTTAGTCTCTCACGGTAAGTTTACATTATTCTTTGAAATGAATAAATTTACTAGAGGTTGTGTTCTTTTCAGGATTGTTGCTATAAAACAGCTCCTAAAAATTCCCGGCACAACCTTGAGAGAATCCCAAAAACGGCTGCAAGCCTCTGCAAACTAACTCGTACCCCAGCTAATTATGTTTTTCAAGTGTTCCTTTACTAGCATCGGACAATCGTGCCAGCGCTTTATGCTTTTTTATTTATGTTGTAGATATTTGTATCTTTTCTGTGTTTTAAACATAAAATAAAATGATTTTAAATAAAACTTGTTGGTTCAAAATTACAATGTAATATTACAAACATACTGCCACGCTGCAGTAAATCTTCGGTAGTCAAAATAAACAACTTCTGTTGTATATTTAACTGATGTATGGTATATTCAATAGTAGAGACAACAATCTTAAGAGAAACTCAGAAGAACAGTAAAAAATACTACATTTCTTCTTATAATAAACATGAAGTCACTTCGGTTGAAAAACGTTGGTGCGAGTCTGTTAATTGTAACCCCCATTGTAGTAAATTTAACTACAAAGCTGCTTTCAGTGTACTAATCAAGGTATACATCGTGAGTGTGATAAAACGATATAGTCGAGTAAAGTTACGTCCAAAAATTGATACATCGCTCGAAAATACGCGTGGATATTATTGCTTGTTCAGAGAAATCATCCAACCTGGCGGAGTAAAGAAGACAAAGAAGACCTGTTCCGCAAACGTCAAACCACTGCACACTTTAAAAAGTATGCACACAACCTTGCAACTAAAAGAAATTGGCAAAAAATTAAATTATGTTCAATGGCGTTTTAACTGCATTCAAAAGTGCAGGAACTACACCTAATGTAGTATAAAAACAATTTACATATTGCAGCATTAATTGCTATAATATAAACCGAAAACTAAAAAAAATCATTATTTTTGAATTTCATAGCAACCCCCTGAGTGAATGCTTCTTAGCGTGCACCGAGCATTTTGACATTTGCGGTAGGACTACGGCGGTGGAAACCACCGCAACCCCGTTGGATTTTTTCTATTTTACCGCAATACAAATTTATTTTCTCGATATTCTCTCGATCAATCAGAGATTTCCGCGTGTATCAAACTTAAGTGTAGATGTTGCACATACCACACGTAAATAATTTTTGATTTTGAAATCTCCCTGCATCTACACATAGATGCAGGAAAATATGAGATTCAAAACATTATTTGGTAGTTCTTACACCATAACTTACCATTTCAAGGTGACTTACTCAAGTTATGGGTTGATGAGAATTATCGAAAGATCTTGATTATTCATTGACATTATTCCCGTTTATAAAATGCCCAGTCGTATTCGTTGAGCTAGGTAGTTTTTCTAAGCCAAAACATATTAAGGACAAACGTCTTGAAATCCCGCTTCAGCAGTGCATCAGAACTTCAGACGCACAAATCTCAAGAAGCAAGCCTCAAACAACTGTGCATTTTTTTATTCTGTTCTTGCTCACTTGTAATAAGCCTAAAATAAGAAGCTCAGGTGCGCTGATATTGTTTACGAAGAGATTTGTGCTTTCGAAATCGTGAGTAGGTGCCAAAGTCGGCCATTGTGGCGGCCATTTTGGGATTCTAACAAGTCTGTCCTTAAAAAAGCCGTAAAAAAACCAACAACACTTTTTCGGGTTCTGGCGATTGTTTTCGGCTTTTTTTTTTTGATATATCGGCTTGTCAAAACTAGTGTCACTCCCCTTGAACAGGTATGGACCCAGATTTGATACAACTGCTAGACAAATGTAAAATACAGTCGTAAAAAGAGAAGATATTCTAATACTTCTCACATTTTTCATGAAATAAAAGTTTCAATTAATCAACATACATTCAAACATTAAGAATTTAAATTTCGTCTTTTAGCTTTTTTGTAAAGAGGATTAGACGCAAACAGGGATCGCTTCGAACAAAGGACGATCAACACGAAATGGATGCTCCAGGTATAACATCGACTCAGTATTCAGTGCAGAATCCTAGTGAAAATCATTATAATCTAACAAATTTCAGACGAAAGTGTACCGCATTCAGCCGCCCTCGGACAGGAATTTTGGCCGGAATTCAAACTGACCTCCCTCCCGGAACCGGAACACGTGGATGTCAAGATTGAACTGCTCGAACCTCAGCTTGAACTAACGGAAGCAAAATCACACGATGATGATGATGATGATCGGAAATACCAGGTCAGTTCCGATAAAACTCGCTGTCAATTTTGTCTGCAATTGCTTAGCGAACTTAGCAGTGAAGGTTCGGCAATTATCAGTCGGGAAAAGGTCGAATTTGTGCTGGGCTCTAACAAGTCGGTCGCCTCTTCGAAAGACTTGGATTGTTGTCCGCGTTGCAAGCAGATGTTCGAAATGTTCCATGAGTTCAAAATGTCCTGTTTGGCGACGTTGGCTCAATCGTGGAGTCTGCTGACTGAGAAGAAGGTTGTGAGAGAGGAAGAACCTGTGTGTGGGGCACATGATCGATGCCCCATGAAAAGAAAGCGTGGACGTCCAAGAAAAAAATCAAGGATCCAAAAGAAATCGAAGTGTGTTTGTGTGACTGAGAAGAGTGTTTCGAATGTGGTGGGAGATGATGAACCTGCATCTGGGATACCGTTCAAAAGAAAACGTGGACGGCCAAGAAAAAATCCTGAGCTTCAGGTGAAAACGGAGGTTGGTCAACGTGAGAAACACCTGTGCAACATTTGTGCCGCCGTGTACGGTAGTCAATCGGCCTTGCGATTGCACATGACACGCCACGGAGAGCCGAAGTTCTTATGCAACGTGTGCGGGAGAGGATTCTACCGAGAGTAAGATTCTTTTGTCTTCGAATGGCGTTAATCGATGTTAATCGTCTTGTTTTACGCATTCGTAGAGATAAGCTGATCAAGCATATCGCGGTCCATTCCGATGCCCGTAACTTCGAGTGCAAAATTTGTGGAAAACGCTTCAAATCGCACGAAGCCAACCGATTGCACCAGCGGGTTCACACCCGAGGAGCGACCGTACGTTTGCCACATATGTAACCAGACATTCAGATATAACTGCGGTCTCAAGGCGCACCTGGAGAAGGGGCACGAAGATCCGGGAGATCTTAGACGTCTAAGGTAGAATCTTTAACATATGGTTTGTTAATGTGGTATAAGCTGTCATTTGTTGTAGCGATCGTTTTGAAGAAGCCTTTTGTATTTGATTATTTTCCTGTGTGCTTATGTACACCTGCGTAGATGCTTGATGATGGATTTTCATGTGGAGTAGTGTAAGGAAAGATGTTTCTGCATTCTAAACCAGTATGCTTAAATAGCAAAAAAGCAGGCAAAATACACCAAATACTCTACAAGACTGACAATTCGTCGTCCTTTCATCGTTTGCCCTTCAGTGTTCTGATGGTATCTGAATCGTCCCGTAGGACTTTCCCAATGTTGTCAGCGATATCGTGGAGTCGACGTTGGCCTTCGTAGATGAGACACATGCTCTTTGTGCGTTGGCAAATCAGTCCATGGTTCAACCGTGTTTTTATCTTTCTCAGGAAAGTTGTTCTTGATTGGTTCCACAGATCACCCCAGCGCTGACGGAATAAGGATTTGATCAATCGTTTAAGATCCATGAGCGGGATGCTGTCGGAGTGTCGTTCACGGGCGTGACCAGATCCTGCGAGAGGATCGGCGTTTTCATTTCCTGGGACACCGCAGAGTTCAGAGATCCACATGTGAACACTGTTTCAGCTGGCGATACCCTCGATCCAGGGGTGTTTCGATCGATATATCAGATTTATGCGCCGATACAACGCTTGTAGAATCGACCAGAACCAAGATTGGGCGGTCAGATAGAGTAGTAGAAGCGATGAAGGCTGCTGCTGCTTCGGCAGAGAAAACTGAGCACTGTGGAGAAAGACTCATGCTGACCGGCGGGAAATCGCTGGATACTCCTAGTCCGACTCCAAGATGGAAAACAGTTACAGCTGTTTTTTGCTTGATTGTCGATTTTCGGCGGTACTGAACGCTAACTTCTGTCTCCAAGCCAGTGGACCTTTGCAAGCGGAGGGAGATCCATGTTGGCTACTGTGTGTAGAGCTCTGTTTTCCTCGATGAGAAGAGAGACCCTATCGTCACTTGTGTTCTTGGTGGACAAGACCACACTCTTGGATGATAGTCATGTGAAAATGGAATGCCGAGCATATGGTCGACCAAGACATCAATAGTCCTGTTCAATGAAATAGGTTGAACATGGTCGGAGTTGCGGTATCCTGCTCTTACCTATTCGTCCACAAATGGGGAAGAGTAGGATGCAGCAACTTCGACCATGTTCAATGTACTTCATTGAGCAGGACTAATGATGGCCATGCTTTCTTCGCGGGTACCGTGAGGTCGTTATTCACTGCTCTTGCTCCATTCGCCGCTCGTTTCATACGATTTATATTCAAAACGTATGGAACGAGCGGTGAATGGAGCATGAGCGGTGAATGGCAACCTTACGGTACTCCTTTTCATAAAGCTGCGAATAAGTCGATTTCCCGACGACGGTTTTTCGGTTTGTTTCGCTGTTGAACTACTCTGAGCAGAAGTGCTTCTTGTAGACAGTCTAGCTGCGCTGTAGTGAGTCGGACAGTGGGAACGTCTTTCAGTATAATCCCGACCTTCGCACTTCTGTCCATATCACTGTAGCTGATTCCAGCTGTCTCCTTCCTGAGTGGCAACGTTTTCCTGAGGCGCCTCTAGTAGCTCTGAAAAGATGTTTGATCTCGGTGTAGCGTCCGGAAGAACATTCTTGCAATCCGAACCGGTGGAATCTATCGGCCGAACAGCAACATCTCTTGAATAAAATGCAACCTACTCGCACAAAATGCTTTACAAGACTGACACATCAGTCTTATTTCATCGTTTGTCCTTTTTACGATCAAATTGAGGCGTTCCTGAAAAAAGTTTGACTTAGTTCAGATTTGTTATAATCTTGTAGTGGAGTGGTTGTAAAACAATAAAGATGTTTCTTTGCTCGGAGCCAAACAAATATTACTTGACAGTTCACACAGCAAACAAAGCAGTGTAAACAAAATGTCATCGATCCTCTTTGGATCATGTTTGTGGAAATTATGTGTTTGTTGACATCGTTCGTTCGATTCAATGTTTTGGCGTCTTGCGGTTCTATCTCTTATTCGAAAAAACTGTAAATTTTAACAATTTGTATACTGGAAAGAATCTATTGCTCTATGAACTCGTAACTGTGGACTTTCCATATCTGTGAAACGACTGTACTGACACTGGTAGTAATTTGGAAGTAATATCGTAAGTATCCTTCAACTATTGTATATACTACTCCATTTACACATCATCGTATCTCTGAACATAAGCATTGCAACAATTTGTAATCTAACGTGAAGCGTGGTATATCGAATACACATATGTGAATAGTGCAAGCCAGCTATAATATGCCCAGGTATACCAGGAAATCTCATTCCAATCCGAAGAAATCGGAACTTCCAGGGTCATCCAACGATCATCTTGAAATGTTCGTTCAAGGTATGCCACCTAACCAAGGTATTGACATCTACTGTCCATTAATCAACGTTTTCCAACCCTTAACAGACGGAACCTCGGTCATCGACGCCGAAATCAAACAGGAAGAGGAACAGAAGCACGAGCTAAATCCACTGGAGTCGAAACCACTGGGTGAAGTTAAGGTGGAGCCTTTGGAACCAATCGGGGATCCATTCGGGCAGCCAGATCGGAACTTCGACCAGCCTCGCTGTCAATTTTGTCTCAAGTCGATTAGCGGAGATCAAGCTACCATCACGCGGAAAATGATCACCTATGTTTTAGGTGTACGGAAACTGGCCGCGTTTTCCGAAAGTCCGGACTGCTGCCTAGAGTGTAAGAAGATGTTTGAGATGTTCCACGAGTTCAAGAAGTCGTGCCTGGCGGCTTTGGCTCGTTCGAAGGAACTGTTGGCGGAAAAAAAGGTTTCGAATACGGTTGAACCCTCGCGGCGGGATTCGATGCTTTTACTGGTGGAAGTAAACGACGAAAAAGCTAGTAAGATTTCTGGGTCGCCAATTCATAAATTTGATTCAGATGTTGAAGAGACAGGATTTCAGGATGATACTGACGAAGAAAGCATGGAACCGGTTTCGGTGGTGCCACCGACGGAGAACACCATCGAAACGGTATTCGATAGTCCGGAAAAGTTATGCGAAATGTAAGTTTGAAAATTAATTCAAATGATTAACGTCATTCACACATCTAAACTTTATATAAACTAGGAACTGGCTCACCTATCCCGAAACATCGCCGAAAGAAACGGCACCTGAACCGAGCATTCCACCTGTCCCTATCGAAGATCTTCCCAGCGACAAACCCAAAAAACGAAGAAATGTCAAATCAAAAGACAAACCCCCGCGCAAAAAGTCCAACGTTGACCATCCTACATCGAATCATTCTGAATCCGGACCAGACGATGGTTCCGATTCGGCACCGGCAAATTCGGTATCAAAAGAATCAAAACCTCGGAAACCGAAAAAGAATAAGAAAACCAATTACGCATGTGATCAGTGCCCGGAAACATTCACTACCGAACACCAGTGGACGTTGCATATGAACAGACACAAAGGTGAGTCAATTGGCTGAACCAGTTTCGGTAGGAAACTGTTGCGGCTTCGATACACAGCTGGATTCAGTTGGAAGCTGTACACGCTTCGATTAGGAGCTGTACTAGCTTCGATCGGATTACTTTATTGATCGATCCTTTTCAGGCATTCGGACGGTCGCCTGTCGCCGCGAAGGCTGCGACAAGAAGTTCTTCGACACTCAGCATCGCCACGCGCACGAAATCGGCTGCGGCAAGGATGTGAAGATTATGTGCAGCGTGTGTGCCGCCATCTTCCGCTCGATGAGTGCCCTGCGCACCCACATGGCCAGCCATGGAGAACTGAAGCACTTTTGCAAAGTCTGCGGCAAGGGTTTCTACCGGAAGTAAGCTCTCTGTAACATGGTTGTTGACGATCATGTCCTTATCTACCCATCCAATTCTAGAGCCAAGCTGGACAAGCACGCCTCGGTGCATTCCGATGCGCGGAACTTCGAGTGCAATGTGTGCGGCAAGCGGTTCAAGTCGAAGGAAGCCAACCGGGTGCACCAGCGTGTTCACACCGAGGAACGACCGTACGCGTGCCACATCTGTAGCAGGGCTTTCCGATACAACTGCGGACTCAAGGCGCACCTGGAGAGGGGGCACGATCCGGCCGATTTACGGCAGCAGGATCTGGCAGCTGCTGGTAATAGTTCTTTCGGAATATCTGGCGGTTTGTACTGATGCGAAGGATCTGTAAGCTGTTACATTACATCACAAGAATTGATCAATATGGCTTTTGTTTATAATTTTGAAGAAGCCCTATGTGTCTACATAGTTTGGGAGGTCCCAGCCCAGGTACACACGTTTCTACAAAACTACTGGTCCAGATCTACAACACCCCGCATCAACCGACTCCAACTTGATGGACATGGAAGATAACGAGGATAATGGCATAAGGATCATCATCAACCCCCAAGAATCTTCAGCAAATAGCAAAGGATCCGAAAACAACAATAAGGGTTCTACGGAAACCAAAGGTCCATCCAACTATCTGGATCCGAGATAAGGCGCCCAAATGCCCTCAAACCGTGCGCCTCAGAAAAACGTTTTTGGACAAGATTTTCCCATCACCTAACTCAATACAGCCCTGCTAGACCTTCTACAAGAAGCACTTCTGCTCAGAGTAGTTCACCAGCGAAGCGAGCCGATAAAACCCAAATTCAACAACCTTATCTACAAGTCCGTTTACATGGTTCCAATCTGTAAGGATTGAAAGACTGCTGAGTGACTGACGAGAATTTCCCCATTCATGACACCCTGGGAAGGTGCAGCGCTTTTGGCAATGGATGAAGCGGCGATTCCACGGCCAAACATGATCCGAGTATTCTTCCCACAGAGCACTAACTATGACGACGATTGTATTAAGGGTATCATAGGAAGCCAAAATGACATTTCAATAACTAATTGACGTATTGTGAAACGATCCACTCTAACAGACATTCATGTCCAATCTAAACACACTCTCAACTACCGATTTGATGAAATACACGTTAGGAAGATTACAGATCAGCCGACTGCCGCTACCGCCAAGCCGACCCAAGAGCAATCTGAGGAAGCCTCCGGTTCGAGCGAAGTCAGTAAATCTCACCCCAAAAGCATCATGAAGACTCTAAAGGAAAAAGCTCGAAGCTTACATGCGACCCCCTGATCTAGTAGTACCAAATCAAAGATATCTAAACCGGACAAAGGAGGTGAGTCGAAACTGGCGGGCCAAACGACATCCTGAAGATCCACAGCATCCAAAGTCGGACAATCGTCGTACGGACAATAGCGGAAACCTCCATTCCATTGAGAACAAAATCCCTAACGCCTACCAAAAGAATTGTCCAACTAAATTAACTAGGGAATCGCGCCACTTGGGCGTGGCTTCTATATTCGTCTGTTTTCCACTATAACTCAGTCAAATTTGAACCAATTGACACAACTTTTGGAATGTGGTGAGATAGGCATAGTATCTTCCAGTGTACAACATTTCAAGTCAATTGGTTCAAAATTGACTGAGTTATAGTGGAAAACAGACGAATATAGAAGCCACCGCCCAAGTGGTGCGATACCCTAGTTTGAGCAGAGATATTCCATATGGTGGAATAAAACCCTTGAGAAGCTTAGAAGAATTGCGCGTAGGGAATTCAACCGCACCAAACGAACCGCCAAACGAAAATCATGGAATAGAATGTGTGAAAGCATAGAGAATACACTCGTAGCAGGGCTGGTAGCAACATCTGATGGTCAAAATAGTTAATTTAGTGACCAATTTCTCGAAAATAGTGACCAAATAGTGACTTACAGATAGCAAAAAAGTGACTAAATAGTTACTTTTGGCACAAACATGAATGTTTAGTGATTTAAAATTGTTGGACGAACTTGATTCAGAAAACCCTGGAGTATCGCATAATGAACATTTTCAACACTGGGAAAAAAATCTTCATTCCTTCTATGTGTCCGGGACATGGATTTTTGCAATGGGGGTAAACAAAATGTTTTCCATTAGTGCGACTCATACTTTTGATGAGGCACCATACAGCAGCGACTCATACAATTTAGAGCACATACTATTCATGCGCTAATTTGCCTGCGTAATCGGGTATTTGTTGCATATACTTTGGATGTGGTTTGACACATGGATATTTGCCATTAAGTATGAGGTAATTTTCCTGAGTGAAGAAAAAACTTTCACTCATTTTAAAAATTGTATAAACTAGCATGTATATTCAATTTCCTAGCAAAAAAAGTGCAACTAAATGGGCACAGATGAGCATGTGGCTGATCGTCAATAGATGTGCTGATCAACATTAACCCTGTTCTTCCCATGGTCGCTCTACTAGAGCACCATCGGTTTTCGACGAACTCGGGACAAACGGAATTAGATGAATATAATGCAATGATTTTTTAGAATATGATTGTGACTTTATAAGATTAACCCAACTACTAACTACTTATTCCAATAGTAGAACTATTCATAAACAATCAAAATTCTATTGATTTACAACAAAACATTTTTTATTGGTTTCGAAAAATGCAGCCAATTTGCAATAATTTTTGTTCAAGTTATTGAACGATTTACTGAATAGATTTCTATGAATATAATTGCCAGGTATTTTTTCGTACTTGTAGACAGAATTCAGGGGAACATCTTTGAGGGATTGATAAAATTCTCGGAGAAAATTCTGCCAAGAATGAAAATGAAAATTTTTATTAAAATTTTCATATTTCGTGGCGATGTCTGAGGGAATGTGAATGTGAAATTTCTTAACAAAATCGTTGGAAAACTTGAACTAGAAAATGTGTTGGCATGAAATTTGAACATTACGAACATTTTCTGGTCCAATAAGTTATCTCTTTTCTTTTCTCAGATCTAAACGGATACGAGAGAAAATATGTTGATTCGATTGCGCCTGACACAGCACAATGATGTTCTCGACTGATTATTGGGTTTATTCTAGGAAGAAAAAAGTGTAGAGTAGTTTTGGGAGGACTGTCCATTTTTCTTTGGAAAATGTCATGAAGAAAGTTTTCTTTGAATAAAAAGTGTTTATTTTACGGTATCCTGAAACAAATCAAATATTTTTCGGCAATTTTTTGGAAAATATCATCTCGGAGATATATCTGAAAGATTTTAACCAACATATATTTTACGAATGCAGAGTTATTCTTGTTTTTATGTATTTTTTTCAAAAAGTATTTGAGGGGTACTGTAAAAATATATTCCAAATATTATACAGGGATTGAAAAACCACATTTTTTCGGGACTGCATGTGTTAGATATTTTGAAAAAAAATTATCAAGCTCACGAAATCTGTCAAAATTTCTTCCAGGAACTTCACCATAATGTCATCAGGAAAATCTTGCAATGAATTCATACAGATTGTTCTAAATATTTATACATAAAGAAGCACAAGGCTTTCAGCCAAAAGTTTCAAGAGTACCAAAAATGCCAAGGTAATTTTGCCTGTAATTTATAGAAAAAAAACATCAGATTTTTTTTATTTTCGAGAATAGCACTACAAACTCCTGTTTGAAGTGTAGTCACATGAATCATATGTTAAAAAAATAACACTGTTACTCTATTAAGGCGATTAATGAATTTGCGACCATACCATTATAAACTAGACATTTTATTGTTTTCAGTAACACATAGCTTTAAACACTATTTTAGATCAACTCTTGTTCTACTCACTGACAGGATTTCAAGACGATGAAAATAGTTGAAAATAGTGACTTTTTAACAGAAAAAGTGACTTTAGTTGAAAAGTCTTGAAAATAGTGACTTTATATTGCGATTTTTTTTTCGACTTAGACTTCGGTGCGATAAATTTCGTCGTACTCATATTTCGCTTTCGATTTCGCTGTCAATCTCAGTCGCAGGGTTTTTGCAATTCGCCCGATAATGTGACAGTTTTCGCCGGCCGTCTCAATATTTACCATTAAGGTCTTTTGTTCTCGGTCCACCAGCTGGTCATGTTTACACAACAGAACCAGCTGGTTCACTGATGTTTACATTCATCCTTATTGTTCGCAACTACCAGCTGTTTATGTTTTCATAACAAAATCAGCTGGTTTCGCCTGAATCGGGGAAAGTAGGCGAAAATGTGTCATAATTGTTAGGTTAGCACCATATTAGGGCGAGTTCAATTTCGTCGCCAAAGTCTGATTATTCGTAAAAAATACAATAGTGACTTAGACAAAAAAAGTGACCAAGTCACTAAATAGTGACTCGCTACCAGGCCTGTCGTAGTGACCAAACTCCAAAAAACTCTTCTGAAGAACCACTCCAATGGTGTAGGTAGCCTCCGAAAGACGGACGATTCGCTCACTGTAGAGTTAAGCGATAAAATGAGCGAACTGTAAAAGATCCACTTCCCTGATTCAATCCCTGAATCGAGCATCGGCGATCAAGACACTAGAATTGCTGTCTCACAACCATAAGAGATCCAATCATGGGTTTCAGGATCTGGAAAAATACACAACAAAGGTTGCAAAGGGAGCTTTAACTCGGGCCAGGGTTGAGATCTTTGGAGTCTCCTGAAGTCTCCTGGCATGAATGAAATATTCTCAGCGTTGATACGTAATACGTAAGGGTCTAGAGGGAAACGAGATTGCTGATGAGCTAGCCAGGAATGGATCTAATGAAAGGTTCATGTTGGATCTCAGACGAGTTCTGGTAAAACGGAATTGAATATGGTCAGTCAGTGCCTCTGGAGCCGACCTTCTAATACCCATCGTAGGTTCAATGTTCTTGGCAATCCCTTCTTAGGGCCTATACTGAGATATGGATCTCATCCCCAAGAACCCAGGTGGCTTCATAAAGCTAGTCTAACCGGAACGGGGGAATCTCACACACTGTAACTCAGGATCTCTGTTCATCAATAACAGTTGGTCAGCTCCAGTGGCGTCTCGTAACCTCACTTCTACCTGATCTTTAGGGTCGTTGCATTTACGTAGAGGATCAAATTGAAAATGGACCGAAAGGACAATTCTCGTCAATTTCTACAAATTACAAGCCATTTTGTTATATTTCTCCAATAAGTCTTTGCGGAGATTTTCGCAAAATTTCACCGGGATTCCTTCGGATATTTCTCCTAGAATTTCTTACAAGAAATCTCGTTGGTTTCCCAGGAGATATTCCGAGAAAAACGCAAGAACTGGGGTGCAATTTTTGAAGAAATTCCAAAATCTCAGGTAGATCACTGCAGGTAGATAATATCTGAAAAAAAAATCACGGGACGAACTCCATGAGAAATACCAAAAGTAGGTAGCTCCTGCAGCAATCCTAGAAGATCCTCCATAACATCTGAAAAATGCAGAAAGTTCAGGATAAATTCTGAAAAACTATGAGAGACAATTCAGGATCAAAACCGGAAGGAATCTTCTGAGAGAAGTCCTGGGAGAAACTCCGAGAGAGATCTCAAAAGAAATCCCGCGAGTATCTTCGGGAAATATACCAGCTGAAAATTCTGTAGAAATCCAAAGAGAAACTAGAAGAAAGCTATCTGAAATTTCTTGAAGAAATCACAGCAGAAACTTTGGAAAAAAATCCTGCAGAGAACTCCTTAAAACCCTTGAAGGAGCTTTAGTAGGAATCCCAGGAATAACTCCTTCAAGAGGAATCCCGAGAGAAACTCTAACAGAAATTCCGGGTGGTATCACATTTCCCGGAATGCCATCTCCCGGAATGCCATTTCCCGGAGTGACATTTCCCGGAATGACACATTTCCCGGAATGCCATTTTCCGGAATGCCACTTCCCGGAATGATCATTTTCCCGGAATGCCATTTCCCGGAATGACACATTTCGCGGAATGCCATTTTCCAGAGTGACATTTCCCGGAATGATGTTCGATCATTAGGGCTGAAGTATGTTAAGCCGAGGTACATCAGAACGAAAGTGTCAATAGGCCGAATATGTCATTATAGGTCTTATGACTTTTGTGGTGAGTTGCGTGTTATCTTCTTGGCAGTTGAACTGGTAATGAATTCAATCATAATTCTCAGCAAACTTGATTAGCACAAAAATACCACATACCTATTTTTTTCTTTATAATTTAAAGAGCCTTTTATCAAGCTTTTAATATATAAAATGGTGGATTTTATTTCTATCGTGCCGTCATGGTTGTCCGTGAGGGAATTTGATTGGCATGTCCTCATTGGACCAACGATCCGGTTGTCCGTGAAGGACTTCGTTTGTCGTGCTCTCATCGGACCAACCAGCCGGTTGTCCATGATAAATCGAAGATGTTTTAGTCGAAAGCCCTTAGACCTCCTCATCCACCATGGAAAAGTCCATACAAAAAAACAACAAATGCAACTAACCCATCATTTTGAAGCAAACTACCACAGCTTTACTAGGACGACCACTGGGCAGCCTAATGAAATGGTATTATTATGAAACTGTATACACCTCGAAAGAACAGCCTATTTTTAAAAGAAGGAAAAATCTCTGATGGGAGAGTTAGTAGAGTGACCGCCAATAGTACAGTATAGCAGCCGAGTTGAATTGTTTGATTATCATAAATGCATATACATACTACTAACTCTCTCATCAGAAATTTTTCCTTCTTTTAAAGATAGGCTGTTCTTTCGAGGTATATGTATACAACATTAGCAATTCATTTAATTAGGATGCTATGATGCTGTAATACTGACCACATCACAAACTCTCCCATCAGAGATTTTTACTTCTTTTGAAAATAGGCTGTTCTTTCAAGGTGCACATACCTCGAGCACATATTGTGGATTTACCGGCTACTTGTATTCTACCGGTTACTTAAATAGCCTTTACAAAGTAGCCGCTTTCATATAAAAATCAACTTAATTGTCAAAAAATGAATATCGCTAAGTAGCTAGTGGCAACGAGGATTAGCGCATACAATAAAAATGTTTAAAGCCATTTTTAAGTTACTCTTTTTCTAAAACGGCTACTTTGGAGGGCATACTGAAGCGACCGGTAGAATACAAGTAGCCGGTAAATCCACAATATCAAAATCAAACTATTCGACTAGGCTGCCCAATGTCCGTCCTTAGAATTTAAGTCATCCAATTTAATGATCTAGTACCTTAGCTCTCTAAAACCCGCAAAAATAGTGATTCCGGGAAATGTCACTCCGGGAAATGGTATTCCGGGAAATGGCATTCCGGGAAAATGATCATTCCGGGAAGTGGCATTCCGGGAAAATGATCGTTCCGGGAAATGTGTCATTCCGGGAAATGTCACTCCGGGAAATGGCATTCCGGGAAGTGGCAATCCGGGAAATGTGATACCACCAAATTCCGCGACAACATCTCCTGTACAACTTGAGAGAAATGCTTGTGGAGGTCTCGGGATAAATCCTGGTTGAAACCCACGGGAATTCATTCAGGTCACTCTATGACGTAAAATCGTCTAACAGCTTGGCTTTTATTCATGTTTAGCAACATGGAATTCTCAAGCGTCGGTAGCCGTGTGGATAAAACACGGTCTCGGTGATCCGGACGTTCATGGATCGAATCCAGTCTGCATCATTTTAAGATTTTTTTGTTCTTTTCATAAGTCTATCTTATGAAATTTGTCATAGCAAGCACGATCAATTTTCATAAGGTACTAGCTGTCCCGGCAAACTTTGTCTTGCCGTCTTCCGGTGGTTTGACAACTGTTGAGATCAAAATAGCACCGCACTCTAGATTGGTTTCGTTTCGATCGTGTTGATCTCCTTCCCAGCTCATGAAAAATCAGCATTTTGTCTATTTTCTTACATTTTAGTTCATTATCCTAACTTTTTTTTACATATAAACACAGCCACCACGAATACGAATCGAACCATGCAAGAGTCATGCTGATCGGTCCACCCGTTCTTGAGTTTTGTTGCCTCAAAGCAACTTCAAACTCATTTATATATATATAGATTCTTATATAATATGTCATCCATAAGAATTAGTTATAGCAAATTTTCATAAGGTATTTCGATGAATTTCGCTAGTTTTTTTCGCTGCGTGTATGACGTACACATAATTTTCACACTTACTTACCTTACCGGTCAGGCTAAGGCCGGGGTGGCCTCTGCTGTACATAGTAGCCGCCTCCATTCCACTCGGTCCATGGCTGCTTGTCTCCAGTTCCGCACTCTGCGTAGGGTCCGCAGATCGTCCTCTACTTGGTCGACCCACCTAGCTCGCTGCACTCCACGTCTTCTTGTACCGGTCGGATGACTCTCGAGAACCATTTTAGTCGGGTTGCTATCCGACATCCTGATGACGTGACCCGCCCACCGTAGCCTCCCGATTTTCGCGGTATGGACGATGGTTGGTTCTCCCAGCAGCTGATGCAGCTCGTGGTTCATTCGCCTTCTCCACGTCCCGTCTTCCATCTGCACTCCGCCGTAGATGGTACGCAACACCTTCCGTTCGAAAACTCGAAGGGCGCGTTGGTCCTCTGCACGTAGGGTCCATGTTTCGTGCCCATAGAGGACGACCGGTCTAATCAACGTTTTGTAGATGGTTAACTTCGTGTTACGGCGAACTTTATTCGATCGTAGAGTTCTGCGGAGTCCAAAGTAGGCACGATTTCCTGCCACAATGCGCCTCTGAATTTCTCTGCTGGTGTCGTTGTCGTCGGTCACCAGTGAGCCCAAGTACACGAATTCTTCAACCGCCTCGATTTCATCACCGTCGATATGAATTCGGGATGGCGGGCGCGGTGATTCCTCCCTGGAGCCCTTTGCCATCATGTACTTTGTCTTCGACACATTAATGACTAATCCGATTCGCCTGGCTTCACTCTTTAGTCGGATGTACGTTTCCGCCATCGTCTCAAATTTACGAGCAATAATATCAATATCATCGGCGAAACCAAGCAGCTGAACGGACTTCGTGAAAATCGTCCCACTCGTGTTTATCCCCGCTCTTCTTATTACACCCTCCAAAGCAATGTTGAACAACAAGCACGAAAGACCATCACCTTGCCGTAACCCTCTGCGAGATTCGAAGGGACTCGAGAGTGTCCCTGATACTCGAACTACGCACATCACTCGATCCATCGTCGCCTTGATCAACCGTATCAGTTTATCCGGGAATCCGTATTCGTGCATAATCTGCCATAGCTGTTCTCGATCGATTGTATCATACGCCGATTTGAAATCGATGAACAAGTGATGTGTGGGCACGTTGTAATTTTCACACATTCTCCCTGATTTGCAGCGATGCTCCACAGTGAGTAACTGTTACAATGCGAGGTGTGTAGCAGTTTAAGCGTGATCGTCTATTTCTAGATTGAGTTCAAATAAGGGCGAAAGTAACATGATCGATTTCTCTTCATCGACTCTTTCTTCTTCAAATTAGAGTGACAAGATGCAAGCACAGTGATGCAAGTTTGATTGAACTTTTTTTACGTTTGGACGCAAGATCGCATCCCAACCTGGCGTTTAATGGCCAAAAAGTGCAACCTTACTTGCATCTTGTAACTTTAAGAGGAGAGGGTCGATGAAGAGAAATCGATCAAGTCAGTTAGGCCCTTATGAAAAATCATTGTCGAATTATTCATGTCTCTACCCAAACTACCCACAACAGCTACCCAGGGTGTCTACTACCTGAAAAAACCTGGAAAACCGGGAATCATCAGGGAATTTTATTTAACAGGGAAAAGCCTGGAATACTCAGGGAATATTTTGAGTACTCAGGGAAATTTTAATCCGATAAAAAAAACATTGGGTCGCATGAATAAAAACCTGGAAGTAAAAATCCATATAGAAATTTCGCTACAAGGACTTTTTCCAGAAATTTCGTCATGTTTTTTTCTTTAACTTCTTCAGAAATAGCTCCTGGAATGTCTCACAGGATTTCTTATAAAATTCCTTCCGCATTCTTGACGCTATTTTTCTTGGTATTTCTTTTTGATTTTTTTCCGGAAAGGAATACTTCCGGATTCCTTCCAGGATTCCAGAATTCCAACCGATTTCTCCTGGAGTTTTTCACGGGGATGCTATTTCTTCCCGGAGTTCCTCCAGTGTTTTGCTCAAAGAAATCTTTTTTGGATTTCTATCAGAATTTATCCCGAATACTATATAAGAATTTCTGTCGGGATAAATCGTGAAATTTCTTTCGGCATTCCTCATGGAAATTTTACGCAATTCCTTCCGGTGTTCCTATTGAGACTTCCCCAGAAGATCTTCCCAGATTTTTTTTCAGAGTTGCTAAAGGAGTTATTCCTGGGGTTTCTACTAAAGTTCCGCCAAGGTTTTCTGAAGGAGTTTTTACGAATTTACTGCAAGAGTTCCTCAAGAGATTTCTTTAATTTTTTTTCCTGTGATATCTTCAAACAATTGCTTTGGGATGTTCTCCCTGGTCTCCTACAGGAATTTCTTAAGTTTTTGCGAGGTTGGTCATGAGATGTCTCTCAGAGTTTTTCTTCTTTACTTTGGACTTTCTCCTAAGATTTTTTTTTCCAGAGTGCCTTCTGGGATTTCCACAGGAGTTATTTCTGATATTTCTCATTCAATTCTTCTTTTGCATTCTTTCAGAGCAGGCTATTCCTTGTAGTTGTTCCGGATTTCTTGCAGTGATCTACCTGAGATTTTTTTACAGATATTCTCTGCATTAATCCCGAAATTCTTCCCGGAATCTTTACTAGAAATTGTCTCGAGATTCTGGATACTCCCTTAAGGATTTCTCCCAAAGTTATTGCAGGGATTCTTCTACGGGTTTTCCTCAGAATGTTCCCTGAAATAACTTACGAAATACCTTATAGGAAATTCCTGGAGAAATATTCGAGAGAATTCAAATAAACGCTTGCGAGAAACTCCGCAAAGTGTTATAGAAGAAGTCTTGACTTAAGGAAAAACCTAAGAAAAATGAGACATCTCGAAAAAAGTTCTAGGTAATAGTAATCCCGAGAAGAAATATTAAGGACATCCAAAGAAGAATTCTGAAAACCTCATGGAATCCTGAAAGCTACGGACGAAGTTCCGCGAGGAAAATAAGAGAAACATCGGAAAACTATCGGTAAAAATCCCGACATAAACTATTGGATAGATATCCCGGAAAACCGCTAAAAAGACACGGACACTGGCTTCAGCCGGCGGCTGTACCGATTGAACGAAATTTAACACGGAGTGGCTAAGAATCAGAAGCTATTCTTGTGAAAAATTTCATCGCTCGGAGACAGAAAGCCCCCACCCTCCCCCTAAAAAGTCTACGTGATTTATGAATGGCCCCTAACCGCATGGCTATGAGGCTCAACCAATGACATTGAAGAAACTTTGAATAGTTTTGGATGGATCTTCAGGAGAAATCAAGCGAGAATCTCTAAAGTATATCGGAAAACATTTGCAAGAAACATCGGGACGTATTCAAACAGATATGTCGTGAAAGAATCCTGCGGAAAGCCAGGAAGAAACTTTGGTAGAAATTCCAGGAATTATGCTCAGAAAACTTGAAAGATTTTTTAAAGAGTGGGCGAATTTACATATTGTCGGCAGTTTTGTTCTCTTCGCCATGGGGGGTTTTTTGAAACCTGTTGAACTCAGAGTTGGCATCAAATCCTTCCCATACCAAGCTGAATATGATCAAGTTTCAGGATATTTGGCCGACATAAATCCCTCATGACAAAGAGAACCAACCTGCCAATGATACCCTGAGTCACCTTTTATAATTTTTAGAAAATTTGGGTTATTTTTTTAATTATAAACTTTCAAAATTTCATCTGGAAAAAACTTGGAAAACTCAGAGAATTTTATTTTGAGTTATGAGTAGACGCCCTGCTCAGGGTTGTTACGAGAAGCGTGGAAGAAAATCCGCGCCAAATCCGCGCGAGCAAAATTTAAATCCGCGCCAAATCCGCGCGATTGTGAAATCAAATTCGCATCAAATCCGCGAGAGTTTGGAAGTTAAGTTTCATTATTCTACATTACGTATATACATATTAAACATAAAATTTGAACAAACTTCAATAGTGTATAAAGAAAAGGCACCTTAACTGGAATGGATTAATTAAGTGCTGGATGGGAGTTGAACTGTTGATTCGTAAATTAACGCAGTTCATCTTAAAAGTTTTCTGCAATTTGAACACGTTTTGTCACAACTCTATTTCATGTTTTTTTTTTCAGCAATATTCCATCAATAATTTTTAGTAAATTCGCTGTAGCAATCTACAGAGCGTTCTCGGAGATATCTGCTAGAGTTTGTCATTCAGGAGAATACAACCAAAAGATTTGTGAAGAAATTTCTAGCAAAGAAAATATTGGAAAATTAAAAATAAATAATCATCATAGAGCTATCCCCTAGAAATCGTTAAAGAACCTGAATGAAACGGAAAGAATTTCTGAAGTTTTTATATACAGCACCTGATTCAAAATTTTTCTAGGAATTCTTAAAATAATGAGCATGAATTTGAGTAGGACATTGTGAGGGTAATTCTTAGCAATTTGAAAAAATAGTAATGTCTGGAAAATCCCAGTGAGACATTATAGAAAGAAACTTAAACGACAGATAAGTAATATCCAGGGGGAATACCTTTGGGCTCGTCTACGAATTATGTAGACTGTTAGGGAGCAGGGGTGGCCTGGTCAAAGTCTAAGCTTCATACTAATTTCAAAAATTGTGTATGGACAAAGTCTATTAGGGTGGTTATGAAATTGTCAAAAATAAGTCTTCGTAGTTTTTTTTTCTATCTGTATTAACGAGATTTTTAGCCCTAGGCTAGTTCATCTCGGGACCCACGCTTTACTTCCCTTCCGAAGGAAGAACTCACATTTTGTGAGTTTGTCGGGAGTGGGATTTGATCCCAGGTCCTCGGCGTGATAGTTCTAGTGTTCTAACCATCCCACCAGGTCCGCTTCCAGTCTTCGTAGTTTATGGAATGCGTCTTGAGGAAATACTGAAGAAATTCCAAGGGGAACATATGGGAAGATGCCTGTACAAACAGAAAATACCTTCCTCCGCAGTTAAAATACTAAAAAAATCCCAACAGCAAAGCAATCATTGGAGGGAACTCTGGGAAAATTCCTGAAAGACGATGTTGCACTTTTTCTTGCTGGTTTTAAAATTCTTTCAGGTTTACCTTTCTAGAATTTCTCTAGGTACTTGTCCAGTTATTTATCCAAGATTCCTCAGAATTTTTCTCCAAAGTTTTCACCATTAATTCTCGTAGGCATTTATATGCTTTTTTATAAATTTCCTTCATGGTGCCACGACAGTTGTTCTAAAATAATCTAAGGATTTCTACTACTAATAGTGTTACATATAACTATGCGATGTACCACTCTGAAAATTCCAACGGTAAATCTGTTGTTACGGGAGCTTTTCTAGTGGCTTCTGATGGATGGATTACTCCAGCCATGGATTTCTGAGAAATATTTGTAATGAAATTCCTAGAATCATTTTTCAAAAGATCAAAAGATCAATCAATCCTTGCGCGTATGGAATTTGTCCCCTCTGTTCTAATGCCGTGCGCGCTTGTTATACACTACAGCCAGCGTGCACGACTTTAGAACTAAAATTATTATAGTTTTGTCAGAAACTTCTTTCTTTTTCTTCTTTCGATATTTTTACAGATTTTTTTTACAGAAAAAAATCAGGCATTACTATACAAATCACTCGAGATTTTTATAGATGAAAACATTAACCCAAAAAAAGAAAAAAGTTCATTCAAAAAGATCTTACGAACAATATCAGAAAAAACCTTAGAGGAATTCCGGGGATACACCCTGAAGAAGACCCTTGATGATTAGTTGGATTTTGTTATAGAATTTCAAGACGTTTTCGGAGGAGAGCTTGAAGTTTAGTTTATTCCTCTAAATCCAATAGATGATAATGTTATATCGGATGATCATTTATAAAGGTTAGAGAGTGCTAGCATGATTTACAGGGTTGTTACAAGAACCGTGGAAAAAAATCCGCGTCAAATCCGCGCGAGCAAAATTTGAATCCGCGTCAAATCCGCGCGATTGTGAAATTAAATTCGCGCCAAATCCGCGAGAGTGTGGAAGTAAAGTTTCATATTCCAACATTACCTAAATAATATTAAACATAAAATTTGAACAATCTACAATAGTGTATAAAGAAAAGGCACTTTCAACTGGAATGAACTATTTGAGTGCCGGGTGGAAGCTGAACTGTTGATTCGTAAATTAACGAAGTTCATCTTAAATGTTCTAAGCTTTCTGCAATTTGAAGACCTTTTGTCACAACTCTATTTCATGTTTTTTTTTTCAGCAATATTCCTTCAAGAATTTTTAGTAAAATCGCTGTAGCAATCTACAGAGCGTTCTTGGAGATATCTGCCAGAGCCCGTCATTCAGGAGAATATACAAAAAGATTTACCGTCAAGGCACCATTCACCGTGGATTTAAGATGATTTGGGGCATATAAGGGCAGTCATTTGACACCAGTCTCATAAACATTGTTGGTGCCGCTTTTAATTGCCTTCATTATAGGTTAAAATTAAAGCAATATCCTCAGAAAGAGAAAAATTTTCACAAAATTTGATGATATAGTACAATTAATAAAGGGTAGTAGGGTTGCCTAATTCCGTGGTAGGTCACCATTCACCGTGGTAGTAGGGACCCATTCACCGTGTATGAGAAATTTTATTCTACTTTGTTTAAAAATGATCAAAACACCCCAGCCAAGGGAATTTTCTTCGTTTAAATTCATTTCAAGTAATAACTTGCAAGATTTTATTGGAAAAACGAATGTTCAAATTTTCGATTTTTTCTAGATATATGGGACAATATGGGGCACAGTGAATGGAGACCATTGATTTTTAGGGTACCCATTTACCGTGCCTTTTTGTTTCAATTAAAAAGTACGAGTAATTGTACTTTCTTGTTAAACTTACTTCGGTAATGCAAAATACATACCTGATATGTGAATTTAATTGCTTCTTGGTGGAATAAAAACGTTACTACATTTAGTTTATCGCTTAAATCACCTTAGCGCAGTTTTCGTTTTTTCACTATGAATGCAGTGAACGAGCAGAAACCCGCTTCATGTAAACACACTTTAGTGTCAAAATGATACTTTCAAATGTTTCTAATGAGCGTTTTGACATGGTAACAATACATTAGTGTTGTATTGGTGAAATTGATGGGAAATTGTCATACCATTCAATCTTAATATGGAAATAATGAAAAAATATTCGAAGGCACACGGTGAATGGAGCCCCCACGGTGAATGGCGCCTTGACGGTATAAAGAAATTTCTAGCAAAGAAAATATTGGAAAAATTAAAAAAAAAAATCATCCATAATTAAGCTATACCTTAAAAACCCTTGATAAAACCTGAATGAAATGGAAAGAATTTCCGAAGTTTTTATATACAGTACTTGATACAAACTGTTTCGAGGAATTCTTAAAATAATGAGCATGAATTTGAGTAGCACATTGTGATTATTATTATTATCTTTATTTAAGAGATTTGCAGCCCTAGGCTGGCTCATCTCTGTAGCACATTGTGAGGGTAGGGGAGACTGAGGAGACTTGATCCCTGGGGAGACTTGTTCCCCCCATATTTTCTCGGAATCAAAAACAGTTTTTTCCTAGCATATTTTTCCAAATCGACATCTGGACAGACGACAATGTTTTGGTTACAATTGATTTTGATTGTGCATTGTATTATTTTTTAATGGCTGATGGTTTGTTTTCAGTGCTTCAGAAATCTTTTAGGCGATTCAGAAAAATCTCAATAACTTTGTAAAAATTGAACCAAGTCGTGCCAAAATTTTACAGCACATAGTGTAAATAAAATACTATCAAACGTATTTATTCAAATAAGGCTGTTATATAAATATTTCAATTAATGCAGCTTGGTATATACAAAAGTGACATGGGGAGACTTGATCCCCCGAGGATTACACACACATTATACATGTGAAAAATAAAATTGTATTTGGAAGCCTCTATTTACTCGGAATTCTAGTATATTCAATGATAAAACGTGTCAGATAATTATTATTTTATTACACACCATTAAAAGAGGGATCAAGTCTCCCTATTTTCAAAATACAGCTTTACAAATTTAAAATTTACAAATTTAAAGAAATCTTATAATTTCAAATTCATCAAAAATACAAGAAAACTTGAATTGAAAATGAATAGGAAGCTTCTGGAGTTATTTTCTCTTTAAATTAACCATGTGCTCAAAAAGGGATCAATTGTGGCCTATTTTTGAAAAATACCTCATAAGACATGCCTCCATAAAAACACAGTTTTGAAAACTTTAACAATAATTGAAAGTCCTTCTGTTGTGTGTAAACTTGCAATAGATGTTTACGTTCCATTCTGTACGAAAAACGGATCCAGTTTTGTGTTTTTTCTTGAAGTTACAAATTAAGAAAAAGGGATCAAGTCTCCCCAGTCTCCCCTAATCCTTAGAAATTTGAAAAAAAATAGTAATATCTGAAGAATCCCAGTGAGACATTATAAAAAGAAACTTGAATTTTAGATAAGTATTATCCAGGGAGAATACCTTAGGGGTCGTCTACGAATTATGTAGACTGTTAGGGGGCGGGGGTGGTCTGGTCAAAGTCTAAGCTTCAAACTAATTTCGAAAACTTTGTATGGACAAAGTCTATGAGGGTGGTTCTGAAATGGTCAAAAATGTGTCTACGTTGTTTATGGACAGCGTCTTGAGGAAATATTGAAGAAATCCCAAGAAGAACACATGGGGAGATGCCTGTACAAACAGAAAATACCTTCCTTCTCAGTTAAAATACTAAAAAGATCTCTACAGCAATCATTGGAGGAAACTCTGGGAAAATTCCTGAAAGATAATGTTGCATTTTTTTAAGATTTTCTTGCTGGTTTAGACTTCCTTCTGTTTTTTTTTTCTAGAATTTCTCCAGGTACTTGTCCAGTTATTTATCCATGAATTCCTTCAAAGATTCCTCAGGGGTTTTCTCCAAAGTTTTCACCATTATTTCTCATAGGGATTTATATGCTTTTTTATAAATTTCCTTCATGGTGCCTCGACAGTTTTTCTAAAATGATCTAAGGATTTCTACTAGAAAGGGCGTTATAACTATGCGGTGTACCACTCTGAAAATTCCAACGGTAAATCTATTGTTACGGGAGCTTTTCTAGTGGCTTCTGATAGATGGATTACTCCAGCCATGGATTCCTGAGAAATATTTGTAATAAAATTTTTAGAACCATTTTTTTTAAAACTTGTATTCAAAAGATCAATCGTACCATGTCCATGCGCGTAGCGAATTTGTTCCCTCAGTTCCAATGCCGTGCGCGCTTGTTATACACTACAGTCACCGTGCACGACTTTGGAACTAAAAAATATTATAGTTTTGTCGAAAGCTCTTTCGAGAATTTTCTTTTTCTTTCGATATTTTTACAGAAAAAAAATCAAGCATTACGAAACAAA
This sequence comes from Aedes albopictus, assembly GCF_035046485.1. Lineage (NCBI taxonomy): Eukaryota > Metazoa > Arthropoda > Insecta > Diptera > Culicidae > Aedes > Aedes albopictus. The sequence goes on along the minus strand of NC_085138.1, from coordinate 372,910,877 downwards.
TCACTCGAGAATCTTATAGATGAAAGCATTAACCCAAAAAAATAAAAAAGTTCATTCAAGAAGTTCTTAAGAACAATATCAGAAAAATCCTTAGAGGAATTCCGGGAACACATTCTGAAGAAGACCCTTGATAATTACATACTTGGATTTTGTTATAGAATTTCTAAGAAGTATTCGGAGTAGAGCTCGAAGTTTAGTTCATTCCTCTAAATCCAATAGATAATATGTTATGTCAGATGATCATTTATAAAGGTGAGAGAGTGCTAGCATTTTTTACTTAAATACCTATGTTGTAAAAACTATTTATGGAAAATGAAGTTTATTGCTACGACAATAAACTACATAGATGTAATGTAACTAACTTGGTTTAGTTCAGAGCTTTCTAGATCAATTTCGTATTGAATTATTACTGAAGCATATTTCCCAAGATCCAAAGGCTCTAGAATTCATATATCAACGGGAATAAAAGTTATTTTAAGCACTAAAATGGATTAACTCTCAGTATTTTCATATACAAGATTCACAGAACAAAGTTCGTCGATGGGATTCGTCAAGTGCTGGTTGGTAATCAGAGTAAAATCTTGTACAAAATTTGCATGCGGAACAGCAAAACCAATTCCGCGCCAAATCCGCGCGAGGGCCGAATTCCAGGGGCAAATCCGCGCCAAATCCGCGAAAATCGCGAAATCCGCGTAATTCGCGAAATCCGCGCTGTTGTAACAACCCTGGATTTACTTAAATACCTATGTTGTAAAAATTAATTATGCAAAATGAAGTTGATTGCTACGACAATAAACTACATAGATGTAATGTAACTAAACTAGTTTAGTTCAGACTTCAGAGCTTTCTAGATCATTTCCGTATTGAATTATTACTGAAACATACTGTCCAAAGGCTCTAGGATTCATATCAACAGGAATAAAAATTATTTCAAGCACTAAAATGGCTTAACTCTCAGTATTTTCATATACAAGATTCACAGAATAAAGTTCGTCGAAGGGATTCGTCAAGTGCTGGTTGGTAGATCAAAAGAAGGCAATCTTACACAAAAAAAACTATGATGCAAATCAGAGTAAAATCATGGACAAAATTTGCATGACGGAACAGCAAAACCAATTCCGCGCCAAATCCGCGCGAGGGCCGAATTCCAGGGGCAAATCCGCGCCAAATCCGCGAAAATCGCGGAATCCGCGAAATTCGCGAAATCCGCGTTGTTGTAACAACCCTGCCTGCTACCCCAATTCACCCTAAAAGCACAAGTTTGTGTCGAGGTTATGTGGATCATGTTTGTGGATTACTTGTTTTTGTTGACATCCTTTTACAATCAGTTCGGTTCATCAGTCGGCCAGGCCTTGCTTCAAAAGTTAAGTGAATAAAAGTTGAAATACTAAGAAAATCGTATGAAAATCCGCCATGCCTAGGCATTCCAAAAAGAAAAGAGCTGCTCTATTGCGAGAGCAGACCAAACGATGGGCTCGCCAGTCCGCCGAAGTTCTGTTAATGCTGAGCTCGTCGGCGGATCCATCTCTTCAACCACCACCTACGATGGAATCATTCGGAGGACTGAACAATGGTAAGTAGACTCGTGACTGGGGCGCATATGATGGGGTAATTCTGAAAAAGTCTTTAGTTTTAAATTATTTACGTTTTGATTTTGTTTTATGTTATTTGAAAAGATGAAGTGGTTTTGTGTCTCTTTGAGATAGCTCTCGAAGGGAAACCCCCCAAAGGGGTTTTCCTACCTCCAAAATGGGCCTTTTCATTTGACGTCTTAAATCAGCTGATTGTTCGGGCGTTTGACAGTTCTTCTATGAAGATGACACGTTCTTGTTAGCAGCTGTTGTTCAAGCTTTGTAAACAAATGCATGCACGGATCTGTCACATGAAAAGGCCTATACTAGCAAACTAGCACTCACACGCTAATACCATAAAATACCTACCCCAATTTACCCTAAAATCGCAAACATCAGGTTTGTTGTCAAATGTGGAAGATGTGTGTGGGTGATTTGTTTTTGTTGACAACACTTTCTTTTTGCAAGCAGTAGTTTAGTTTTAGTTCAGCGGGCCAGGCCCAACTCTGAAGTTAAGAGGAAAAATTAATGTCGGAATAATTGAAAACAATTCGGTGAAAACAAAAAGATCATTTAACAGCACCATGCCCAAGCAAACGAAAGCTTCCATAGCAGCCAAGCTGCGGGAGCAGGCGAAGAGATTGGCTCGCCAAGCCGCCCAGGCTCTGTTGGTGCCAAGTTCGTCGTCGGAACCGTCTGCTGGAATGCCAACTCAACAACAGTTGTCCGGAGGAGCACATATCGGTAATGGTCACTAGACTAACCCTTTATATGGTATAGGAAATGTGCTGTTGTAGAGTTTAGATTACACCTGAAATGCTCAAGCTATTAGTAAACGCTATTACAAGCTTTATTTTTGTGTTTGATGTACTATTTTAACCCTCGAGCGATCGTGCTGTTGTTTTGTACAACACGTTGAAAAAATCTCGCTTTTTGTATTCAGCATTAGCGTGGTGCTGACGGTGGTGGCCAACCGCGCGAGTTATGGAAGGTTAAATCACAGACAAGCAGACGTAACACTTGCGAAATTTCCATCGACCAAGCTTTTAACGATCATTTTAAATTTTCATAGTTGTGGCTTTCACAACCAGAGGCGCGCGCATCGTTTTTCTATGCGTTTGACGTTTCACACTAGCACCTTCTGTTGACGATATTGCACAATACAGTGATTCGTGCAACTTTTCCACCAGGTGATGGTAGTGGGAACTAGGCGATGGATTTCCATGAAAATCGTTCAAGATGTTACGTCTGTTTGTCTGTGGTTAAATCGTTAGTATTGTCCTAAGTTTAATGCACATTTATAGGGCTCTGAAGTAAAAGAGCACCATGAGATATCAGCAATCGCGTTTTTGATGGCCTACTTTCACGTCATTTCTGGAAAAAATCAATTACCAGATAAGTGAACCGTTCCCTATCAAGGACTTCAAAATGTAAACGTCCCGTATTAAAACATGAATCCAGATGCCCTCTTAGGATTAGAAATTCCTAGACAAAACTCAAACTATGAAAGCAACTAATGCTGCGAACAAAAGGCAACCTGCCAGAGAAAATACGATTACAGGATTTACTGATGGACCAACAACATTTATGAAACCTCGTCATCCTGCGTTCGGAAATGTGGTTATCAATAGGGTAACTGTCAAAATTTAAGTTGTGTGTTGTGTATTTGTCCAAATGTAATTCCATTTGATCACGCATTTGCAAGGTTTCACTACAAGATGTTTTGATATGCATTTGTAGTGCTCCAATATTTTCGTAATAACGCTTTGCCAAGTGTACATTTTTTTCCGCACGCATAACCAGTGGTCTCAACATTGACATAACATCGGAAATGTCAAGCGTGATACATGCGGAAAAGTTTACACACTTGGCAAATCGCGTACTGATAGCTTTAGAAATTAGTTCATCCAAGGGATTCCCCAACTAGGATGACAAATTTGTCCTCTTGGACTTACCCTATACCTGTATCCAGATTCATCTCCGGTATAATTTGACCGAGGTCATTTATAAGATCATAGCATAAAACTACATAAAACCATCCCTTCAAGTTCTACAAAGAGATCGAAAATCTGCCAATGTTCAAAAAATTTACAGCAATTGACCACGAATTTGATTATTCCAGTTATTTTGAGAAGCTCCTGTAAATGCTTCAGCAATCAGCAGGACAGTGAATGCTACACGCTTTCGTGCAGTTTGGGATTTGGGATCTAAGAAGATACATCTTGGGAATAATATGGGAATGCCTTTTCTCTGAAACTACTGCTAAGAATGTCTTTTATGTTCAACGCTGTTATGATGTAATGTTCCTGATCAAGTTTTAACAGTTTATTAAGACCAGTATGGACGGGAATTTCAGGCATTTCTTGTCATTATTGCAATAACAATATTAATACACACAATGCTTCACATTCCAGGCGTGGAAGTTGAAGTCCCGATGAAGCCGATGTTCACCCCCAATGTCAAGCCGGAAAACCTCAAGGTCGAAGTGAATCCCTTCGAAGCGTCGGAACACTTGGAGGAAATCAAGGTGGAACCGGAAGAACCCCAGGAAGGCGAGACGGACCCAATCGGACGAATTGACCCTACTACTGGATTGGCGGAAACACTTCCGGGGGAGGAAGAAGACCAGAAGCCAGACATCAACTTGCTAAATGTGGTTGTTCCGCACGAACCTCGGTGTCAGTTTTGTCTGAAACTTTACGTGGAAGCCGGGGGTCGAGGGATCATCCCGCGGAACCGGATTGTGTACGTCCTAGGGCAGCGATGGTGGGGTTCACCCCGAGAACGTCCGAGATGCTGCAAGGGTTGCAAGCGACTGTTCGAACTTTTCTACGAGTTCAAGAAGTCTTGCTTGGCAGCACTGTCCCGGCCGGAGTTTCTACTGGCGCAGGAGGCTGCGATGAAGGTGGTCCATGAAGTGGTTGATTTGAAACCGGTTCTTGCGAAAGAGAAAAAGTCTGAAGAACGCCCGGATTCTGGTGATGAAGTGGACGTCGTGGGATTTGGGTCTCTTCCGGAGACTTTTGAGCAAAACGCCGGGAACTTGGAACCAGCGCATGTTGAGCAGAACATAGAGTCTAAACCGATTCCACAATCTACAGAAGATGACTGGACTTTTGAAACAGACGGAATCGATAACCAAACTGATTCGGATGAGTGGAATCTAGAACCACCACTGGAGCCATTTGGAGATGAAATTCCACCGAAGAAAGGCACCAGAAAGCGAAAACCCCATAAACCCAATGAGTCAAAAAAGGGGAGGAAGTACTGCTTCCGTTGTAGGAAATTCTACGAAAATGAAGCCACATACTTGGAACACAAACCGAACTGTACGAAGCCGGCCCGAGATCCTCCTCCATTGGCATGTCCGCAGTGCCCGAAACGATTCAATCGCCAGGAACACCTAACCTATCACATCAATCAGCATAACGGTGAGTTTCGTTTACATAGTGTGTATTCATCGCTCTCCGGAGAAATTGACGCAACTCTCATTTCAGGACTACGAACGGTTCCGTGCCGTCGCGAGGGCTGCAACAAGATGTTCTTCCGGCCGTCGGTTCGTCATACGCACGAGCGGACCTGCGGCAAGGGTCCGGAGGTGATGTGCACCATGTGTGCCGCCGTTTTCCGCACGAAAAGCGCCTTGAACACGCACATGGCTACCCACGGGGATCCGACGCACTTCTGCGAGGTGTGCAAAAGGGGTTTCTACTCGAAGTAAGTAGTTTCCAGACTCAGACATATCCAGGTATAGTAGGCTCTGTCATACCATTGTCGACTGCAGCAACTAGCGTTCCTTCGATGATTAGTACTCCAACACTCCCCCTATGCACATAACCTCAGCTCCAACGCCTCGCGAGCACGTTCTGGTCACTGTGCTCTTATCAGTGCCAAAGTTCCTCTTGTCTACCGAGCTCCTCGTAGCACCAAGCTCAATCAGTGCTAAATTACTTTCGCTAACAAGCTCCTCCTGGCTCTACGGCAGCTACCGAGTTTCTTCTACTATTCAGCTTCTTTTGTCTGTTGATCAGCTGCCCCTCACCACCTCGATTAGTTCAGTTATCATCGCAAGTGCGAGACTGACGATCGTCAATCCTCAACGAGTGTTGGTTCTCACTCGCACCTAGCCTTATCACATCTTGGCACCTCTTTGGATATGGATCTCTTCATCGTCTCTTGGAATTGCACCGCATGTCGGTATTCTTGCTTCTCTAACTCCACCAAATCGTTCTTGGGCCTATAACCTGTTGCTACGATCATGCAGCGTATAGCGAGGCTAGTCCTGTCGATAATCGCTCCTAGTTCTAATAGAATTGTGTAAACTACGTACAGACCATCGCTAAATTGCAAGGTCCGATATTCTTGATCCCTAATCCACTGATCCTCCTTTTACAGGGCCAATCTCCAGAAGCACGCGGCAGCTCACTCCGATGCGAGGAACTTCGAGTGCAAAGTGTGCGGCAAGCGGTTCAAGTCGTACGAAGCCAACCGGGTACACCAGCGAGTCCACACGCAGGAAAAGCCGTACGTTTGCCCTCACTGCGGCATGGCGTTCATGTACAACTGTGTGCTCAAAACGCATCTACAGAAGAGCCAGTGCGGAGGCCCTTCGCCGGTGGATTTGGCGCGAAGAGAACTGGAGGCAGCCGCCCGATTCATCCAGATGCATTGAACACGTGGATTCGAACAGCCAACGCAAGCAAAACTGTCAACCTTCGTTACATTTAACCAAATGTTTTTACTTACTTGAACACATAATAAACTATTGAAACAGAAAATGAAGCTAAAAACCAATTTCTTATTCAACGCAGATGACATCCATTCCGTAGCCACTTATATGGTACCGTATTCCCCACACGAATTTGATCATTGATCACTTTTTGTTCTTCAGTTCAATTTCTCCTTTGAGCACTACGGAGTCATGGCACAAATTTCCCAAATGGAGGAGAACGTGCCTCTGGAGCCGACCTACTGATACGGGGTCACCGAAGCGATAATCCTTGACGACGGCGGACATCTTTATCGGATCCCTCCTAGTGACGTGACTCCCAGTGGAGATACTACTAGTTACTCGTCGTAACCAGCCGAGAAAACGCCTCTGCGTTTTCTTGCTTCGTCTTTCTTGACGATTAACTACACGGTCGAGATAAAGCTCTACTCGCTAAGCAACAATTAAAGTACACAAAATTGTAATCATAACTTACCGAATGAATGCTGATCAAGGATTCTTCAAAACGGTTTAATATCCTTTTAACGCACTTCTCTCGATTCAACCATTCGTGTATTCGCGCATATGTTTATCGCTTTCACTTTACCTTACCTCTTCTACAGCATCCTGTAAACATCGCTAGTCATCTCAATAGCCCTCGTTGCACTCATCAGTTCATGCCGTTCGTTCCGTCCCAGCGCCAGCTCACCCGGTTCGTGACCCCTCTCCAGATGGGTTTTGAGCAAACAGTTGTACGTGAAAGCCATTCCACAGATGTGGCAAACGTACGGCTTCTCCTGGGTATGAATCCGCTGGTGCACCCGATTGGCTTCGCGCGATTTGAAACCCTTTCCGCAGACCTTGCACTGGTAGCGGCGTTCGTCCGAATGCACCGCCGAGTGCTTTTTCAGCTTTTGCCTAGGGGAAAGACAAACACGTGATTATCTTGAGTGAATAGAAAGACAGTGACAGAGATCCTACTTGGTATGGAACGCCTTGTTGCACACCTCGCACACGAAGCTGGGATCGTCGTGCAGAGTCATGTGAATGCGCAGGGCACCCTTCGAACGGAACATGGAACCGCAAACGCTGCAAATTTCCTGCACATTTTGGCCGCAGTGCATCTCGTGATTGCGGCGCATGTTCGGGTTGAAGAACTTCTTGGTGCAGCCCTCCCGCCGGCAGGGAACCGATCGAATGCCTGGAATGCACCAGAATCGATGAATGATTTTCATAGACTTGAAACATCAAGATGAGCATATGACGCAGAGGCTTGGCTTATTTAGAAAAAGGAACACGTTGAACAGAAACACGAAGTTTGTTCTGAAGTCACTGATAATGTGACGTCTTGTTTCTTTATAAATGTTGTCGTCAGCTGTTAGAAAGTTTGACCATTGCCAGGCAGTTATGGGCCCATTCCGGAATACTCATTTGCTACTATCTCAGTTCAGATGGCATTGATGACAGAATTTACAACATATATTAGGCTGGGCCAAATATTTCAACACTCCTCGATGTGTTTCATCACAAGTTCACGAAGGTTTATATTTTCACAAAATATTCACAAAGGTTTCAATGGACACAACAGCCTACACAAAGTTCCTTCTCCTGCACCGAACATTTCTGCCTCGTCAAGTTTAACACAAAGTCTCATCACAAAGCCACGAAGTTCAACGCTTAGTATCGGAGTTCCTTGTCGTCAAAACAGTCGAAATATTCCTCTTCTTGGAACTCCTCAGCGAGACACCCATCTATCTTCTTCCGGAGGTTGTCGCTCTCCACAAAGCTCCGTGATGGCTTCCTCCTTTCCTCTGGCGTTCACTGTCTGGCACCAGGACTTCACGAAGTTAACTTTCAGTTCCCTCTTGGCCAGTTTCCTGAACAAGGGCTTTCCACAGCCCAGCTCCGGGACATACAGCACGTCTTTCACCGGACTTCGTTTTCTTTTCATTCTTCGTTGTTGCATTTCCGGAAGCCTTCCCCAACACCGGCGGACCTGATCACTGAGCCGTCCGCCAAGTTCACTTCTACCTTCACGCGCTCGTCGATCGATCTTTTCGATAACCTTGCGGTCGCTGGTCATGTTGATCGAACAGCCATTGTCCACGTACCAGCTGTTCCCTCCCTTCCCACGCCGAAACAAATTCCGGGATTCTTTCACGCTGCTGCTTTCTTCACTTCCGGCACTTTTCTTCCGTCGTCGCATAGAACTCTTTCCGGAAGTGACTAAGATTCCGGTATTTTCAACTCGTTCACGGACTCAGAAGACTGGTCGGCGTCCGGACGGCTCTCCAAGGCCGTCACCAGTTCGTTATGCGATTCCGGCAGACACCGGTACACCATTACCACTTGCAACGAGCTTTCAAGCTTCTGTTCCGCACATGACAGCCGTCGAACAACTACTATTCGATCGCGAAAAGATGTTCGCACCTTCTTCGTAGTTGAACCTACAAAGTTTCTTCAACAGGGACACTCGTGACGATGTCACCGTAGCTTTTTCATGGTATTTTTTCAAACGTTCTTACACATCGACACCTGCTTTTCCGTCCTTCACCAAAGGCAGCTGATTATCTTCTATGTTCAGCACTATCAAGGCTTTTGCGTTTTGGTCTTCTTTTGACCACACCGCAGTCACCGGCTCCGTTTTTTTTTTCTTCAGCAACTGCGAGCCACAGATCGACACTTATCAGTAGCAATTCCATATTCACTTCCTACGTAAGATATTTTTAGCAGATATGCCCCAGTGGAGACGTTCCGCTAGGAAGATTCCTCCTCGCGATTGCCGGCTGCAAGAATCTCCGAAAATTTCAAAAAAAAAAAATAGTCATGTCCAGCGGTTAGGCATGTGCATCAGCCACCATCTCTTGAACAGTTGGACATTAGATCAGCTACAGCACTCTTTCGTTAGACAGTTGCTTCCCTAGTTTCGATATATTTCTAACGCCGACAGGTTGTCCTCTAATATCGCTCCACAGTGTTATCCAGTTAAGCACCAAATCGTCAAACAGTTTTGGGTACTACAAGACCGTTAGAGAGCAACATACATCGACTCCATTGATGACAGAGTGTCGCAGCTCCGTAGACGACTTGTCCAAGATGTTGCCGCTCCAGCATATATGAAAACATTTTCGAATGTTCATTCTCGTGTCTTCAAATTACCAGCTCAGGTTGCGTCGAAGTACCAATCAGATTTTCATGCGGGTTCCTGCAGAGACAATGTTTTATCGGATTTAACGGACCATTCCTTTGGTCGCTGCCACACATTTCTCCTCTCGAGGTGTAGGTACTAACACTCCTTCCCAGAATCGAAGCTTCGGTCGAAGCATTTACTGCGATGTCCGATATGACACAGATCGCATTGTGTAACAACGCTTCGACTAGGCTTCCGTATTTCGATGCATGTTGAAGAAGTGGGCTATCAGTGCTAGCTTTCGTTGATCCTTGTTTCGTCTACTTGACAACACGTAGTACAAAAAGCTCAGCCACGCGGTCGAGACTAATTTCCTAGATGCCTTCATTCCGAGTAATCTCCAGATACAGTAGACGTTCGATAACTGCAACATGTTTACGTTTCACTTAGCGAACGAAAATCCGATAACTGCAACGCCTGACAGTGTCAACAAGCCATCAATTGACGTAAAATGAACGAAAAATTCATTCGACTGTTCATTAGGGCTAACATGGCGCACCATTTTGACGTTTGGCGGTGCGATAACTGCAAATTTGTTGCACTTACCGGACTTGCAGTTAAAAAGCATTGCAGTTAAACCGTTTGCACCGACCGAACGTCTACTGTAGTTCGGGTCGCCAAGATCTGTCTTAATCCACCCCAAACTTCTAGCTGAAGCCCTGGGCCTCCAGCCATGCCTCGTTCTTCACTACTTCTCCGGCTGCATGCCGCTTCAATTTGTACGTACACCCAACGATATTCAATAGCTTTAGTGCCGCAAGATAGCTTTACAGAATCCCGAGTTACATCAACTTCATGCATGCGACTCCATTTCAGCTTCCATAGCAGTTGTTCACTCGGCACGGTACGCATCAGTTATCGCTTTCTTGAGATTGGTTCTATCTGGTTTTGACCCGACTGATCAGCGGTAGTAAACTTCTTTCAGTGAATGAAGAACTCGAGGTGTCATCCACTAATGAACTAATGAACATTTATTGTGCAACAAAATCACCGCTAACTAAGTTATCTCAAGGGACCTCAGTTCTTGAAGTTGCTAAGCATCGGCATCGCTTCACTCCTCCTCAACGTCGAAGAACTTCAGACCGGTCTGGGTGCGGAATCGTTCCAGTTTAACTCGCGCCAATGGTTTCGTCAGGATGTCCGCGATCATCGAATCCGTTGGACAATATCGAACTTCCATGACATCGGTTGACATCAGTTCTCTCACGTTGTCCTCATGCATCACCACGGGTTTGGTGATATCCTCGCCGACGTCGAGCATCAGCTTCGTCAACCAGAGAAGTTCCTGGCTAGCCTCGGATAGTGCCACGTATTCCGTCCGTCGAAGACAAGCTGACGCACTGATCTTTGCTTGCAGCCCAGTTGATGGCACCGTCTCCGAGTATGAACACGAACCCAGAGTTGGACTTACGGTCAACCCTATCGCCGGTCCAATCTGCGTCAACAAATACGTCGAAGCTCTAGCTTCAAATCCGCCGTTGATGTAAGTTACTGTAGGGTTCTCTTCGCTTCGATCCAGTCCACGAGCATATCGTCGACATACAGCAAAATAAACGACATCACTTCATCGACGTTCCGGATGTAGAGACACGGATCTGCCTCGGATGGTTCGTATCCAAGCCGCTTCAGTTTCTCCGATATCTTTTGGTTCCAGATGCGTCGAGCTTCTGACTATTATAGCCCTGTTCTATTAGTCTTGCCTTGAAACGGATCACTTCACCTAATTCGTCGAGCTTTTTCTTGAAAATCCATTTGCATCCGATAGGCTTCCGATTCGTGGACTTCTCCACGATGTCCCATGTCGAGTTCTCTTGGAGGGATGCAAACTCTTCGTCCATCGCTTTCTTCCATTCTCGACATTCCTAGCTGCGCATAGCTGCTGCCAGGCTGCTGGATTGAGGCCAGCCGGGTAGCTTCTCTATACCGTACCGGTGGCACACCAATGTTCGATCGATTAGATCTTCGTACATCCTCGACTTCGTTTTCAATCGCAGTATCGTAGTTGTCCTCACTACAAAACGTTATCTCGTCGAACCCTCCGAAATCGCTTCCCTCGCAAGATTCACCATCGCCCATCGGTGCTAGCCTTTTCTCCTCAGGCTTTTCAACTTGATCATCGGGGACTACTTCATGCTGCTGAAAAACGGGTTTGAACGGATAATACACGACAGTTCCTTCACGTGCGTTGGTTTCGCCAATTTTTTCAGCTGGGATGAACCTCTAACAGAACCAACAATAGGGAAGAAAAACTGCTGAGTGATTCACTTATCACTTCGGCTGCCAAACACTGCTCTTCGGGAAAGGTAGCCTTGCGAACTTGCACTTCAAACAACATTCACAGACGGCCTTGATTCCACAATGCACAATCTTGATGCCGGTCGCCAGATTCTTCTTCTTCAGCTCGCCGACTGCTTCCGGGTCTCTGTGGCCGAATCTCCTGTGCCACGCATGTTCACAGTTCTTCGAATGGCCTGTACTTTGCGCCAGACTTGCATTGAGCGTAAGTTAAAGACTGTACAATCCTCCGGAAACCATTCCAACTGCCACAATTTTCTCACCCTCGGAAATGCGGCTTCATCGATCGTCGTTCCACTCTTCGTAGCCGATCTCACGGAGAACAGGTTCGTTTCGAGGTAAGGAACAAACAGCGTATTGCTGAGGGTCATGATATTCGCGGATCCATTGGGACCAGCGCACTGAACACGACACATACCTTTGCCAGCACATTCCGTCTTGATCCCGTTTTCCAGCACGACGTCATCGGTGATCAGCACCTGGCCGGTCACCGAAAGCCGCTCGAAGAGATCTTGCATCTCCGTGATGTGCTTCTCGATGTCCTCGCCATCAGTGTAACGCATATCGCACACTTCCACGACAACTGACAGCACCACCGTCTTGTTCTCGACTACTGCTACAGCAAACGCTTCCCTGCGGCGACTCAGCTGCAAGTAGCAGCTTTGAGTCACTAGTGCAATCAGAATCCAAGAACTTGACTTCTTGGCTGATTGCAATCCATGGTTCACAATGCATGAGCTTTGGAAAATAAAGTCTTACGGCAACTCGGAAACTTACCTTCATGTTTGTTCATATGGTACGTCAGGTTATCAGCACGGGTGAACCTTTGCGGACATTTGCTGCACTGCACCGTTGGCGGATCCTTACCCAGCTTGATGCACGATGGCTTGTGCTCCAGGAAGACGGCTTCCGATTCGAAAAACTTTCTACACCGGTAGCAGTATTTGTGAGTTTTTCTTGTCGGCTTGATCTTCGGGACAGGCTGATTCCCGGTCGGTACATTGAGACTCGTCTCGGATGCTTCTCCCACACTGTCAACGACTTCAATGTCCGAATCGTCGTCGGAACTTGTCGGTGGAATGGCCGGCGGTGATTCCTGTCTTGACTCCTCTAGTTTTGGGTCGTTCCTCGCCTCATCGTCATTCGACTTTACATCTGTGAATAAGAAACGGACAAATAATGCAATATGCTGAAAACTGAACTAGTAAATTTGTACCACTTGGAGGCTGCTTCTTTCTCCTTTTCACAGGTTTCCTAGGTCTCAGATCTACCACCTCACTGGACGGTGCCTTGTCAACTCCGCAACTCATCAAAAACAGCGGCCGGGCCAGCGCCATCAAACAAGACCGTTTAAACTCGTAGAACAAGTCAAACATCTTCTTGCATCCCTTACAGCAATCCAGCTGCCCGTGGGACGCACCCCATTTTCGCACACCCAGCACAAAACCAATCCGGTTCCGGGTGATGACGCCTCGTCCTTCCGGGTCCCGAAACTGCTCCAGGCAAAACTGACATGTTCCATCGGAGAGATCGGCTAAGTTGATCTCCGGCAGATCATCAACCGGCTTCGAATCTTCCGGAAGCCCTCCAATCGGATCCGGTTCACCTTCCAGCGGTTCCAACAGTTCAACCTTGACTTCCTCCAACAGGTCGGAAGCGTCGAAAGGATTCACCGTGTGGTCCAGTGGTTCCTGTTTGACGACGTCAATGTCCACAGCCGGTTCCGTGGGGGTCGAATCTTCCTCTAAAATATTACGATTTCAATAAATGGTTATGCTACATTTCGGCATCACAAAGGGGAAAATATTGTACCTTTTGGCCATTTTGGTTCCGAACCCACTAGAGTCGGAAGTGGCTTATGCTCCGCTGTTTGTTGTGCTAATTTTGTCGCTGCTACCCGAGCTCTGGCTGCTAGTCTCTTCTTGCTAACCCGTCCCATTGCTTTCTTCGGTATCACTTTTGGCTTTATAAATACCTAGCTTGATTTTGATCTAAAATCCACGAAATAAACGAAAAACTTTAAGTTTTATTTTTAAATAAGCGACATTTCGGACATTAAATGTTTTGAAATTTTCAAGCTAACCTGGGAAGAACTGCACTGTCAAAATACAACATATTTACGACCCACAACATGTTCCACAGCGTAATATTTTTACACTGACCAAAATCGTTAGGTTTGTTCAGGTGGATGTTTTGATAGAACAGAACAAGGAACAGATTTTTTTAACGAGGGGGGCGACGCACTAGTTTGGGCTGCAAAACGGTGAGTCGATAAGGAGAGCGTCCAACATAGGGTCCTCACAAGTTCCTACCTCATGCTTCCACGGGTCAAGCGATGCCAAAGACCGCCAACTGAGTTGTGCGCTTAGCTGGTACCGTCTTACCCCGTTCGTTCGACACGTTTTAATACGACACTTTTTAATTCGTACCCCGCTTATTCCACATATGTCGAATTATTATCGTCGCACCACCAAATCGAAGTCGTCGCTAGAAGCACATGCGAAGTTGCAGCCGCGAAGTAAATTTGAATCTATTTTTTTCTGTTGCGCATCATTAAGCTAATTAAGAGCAACAATATGCACCAATCCAAATTGAGTTGCGACATTTCCAAGTAGGTTAAACATCAATTTTCGCACGTTCGGTCACTTCGTATTTCGACCAAAAGCATAATAAAAAGTGTTCAAATGTCACAGCGATGTACACTGTAAATGCAAAACAGTTTGGTATTGTGCTTATACTCACACCCGCAGCAGATCCTCTTGCAGTCGCTAATTCCGGAAGTTCTAATTTGATGCTATTCGACACCCAAACCGCCTGGAGACCAACCGGAATGAACTGAGGATGGCAACAATCGTAGAAAGAACGAGATTTTCATTCGCACCACCGCAATATCTGTTGAAATTATATTTCATAACAAATCCGGAAATCAAAACAAAAACAAAAATAGAGTTGCCAAATTCCAATGAGCATGGTGGTGTAGGGTGATCAGTTTGTCGAATTAAAAGTTTACCCCGGTTATTCGACAACAGTCGGCGTCATGGTCGCAATTTTTTCCGCAGTCAAGTTCGCAGATTGTGAACAATCCTCGGTACTCACTTTACGTAATTTATGTTTAGTTGCGTCAAACCAATATCATTATCAACATTGTTGTCACTTCGTAAAATGGCTCATTGATTAAGGTTCAAAGCAAGATTATTTATAAAATATAGTTGCTTCAAAGATGAATTGTGATTTTGTTTGTGGGATTGGTTATGCTTCAAGAAAATGATGCAAGGTTGTGATGACCTCACAGAAACAGAATATATGAAAGATGGGAGAAAGAAGATTAACTTGTTTCAACAGATTAATGGGCAAACCATATTCGTAAGGGACGAATTGGATTGAAAGGGTCAATCAGTAATCGTGTGGGGCGATTAGAAGCTTTGGTCGTAATGGGTAAACCATATTCGTAAAGGGACGAATTTGATTGAAAGGGTCAATCAGTAATCGTGTGGGGCGATTAGGAGCTTTGGTTGGAATGGGCAAACCTAGAAATCCTCTACATAGAGATGAGCGGAAGTTACATACGTCGATTCGGCAACGCTGTTTGTTTTGTTTACAACAGCTGCCAACACTTGCTACAAAGCTAGATGTTCAAACTTTGTGCGTGACTTCGTTGTGGTTCAAGTTGTTTTGTTTACATTTTCTAATTATTGTAGATTTTTTTTTTTAATTTTGTTGAAATAGCGGAGCAATCGAAGAAATCTGAAATTCATTGCAAAAGTGTTACGCTACACAGTAAAACCGCTCAGCACTAAAATGTGTAAGCTCTACTCATAAGTGCATAATTTCCAGACCACACAAAAATGTGTTACAGTTACACATTCTCAAAAAACAGCTCGTACACTCGTCTAGATGCGAAATGTCGATTTTTTTTTGTTTTCCAAGGTCACTAGTAAACCTAGCTAGATTGCTGTACAAAAATATTTGCGAATTTAACGATTTTGCGGACACAGGAGCTGATTTTGTGAATGTGCAAGGGTTACACATTTTTGGTGTAGTCTGGAAATTATGCACTTTTGTGCTGAGCGGCGTTAGCGTGTAATCATATCGGCAGAAGTGACGCAAGAAGCAGCAATGGAAGTTTTTTTCGACAAGTTCAGCAACAAAAGTGTCATCATAAGCATGAGCTTTTGAAAGCAGAATTAATAAATTTTTATCTTTTTACTAAACATACATATGCCGCCAATATCTCGATATTAAAAATAAATATTTTTAATTTATTTAGTTCCGATTGCAATACCGTTCAAACGACGCCTTCCTACGAACGATAAGCATGTTCATTTGGCTCACACTTTGACAGTTCTCTCTGCACGATTGGCTCACAATGGCCGCCTCCGCAGATCTCTATGATGTAGGATTACTAGGCAAACCATATACGTGAGGGACGAATTGGGTTGGAAGGGTCAATCAGTAATAGGCCTTTTCATGTGACAGTTCCGTGCATGCATTTGTTTACAAAGCTTGAACAACAGATGCTAACAAGAAAGTGTCATCTTCATAGAAGAACTGTCAAACGCCCGAAAAATCAGCTGATTTAAGACGTCAAATGAAAAGGCCCATCGTGTGGGGCGATTTGAAGCTCTAAGAACAAAGGACAAATCACATTCGTAAGGGACGAATTGGATTGAAGAGTCCAACAGTTACAGTGTGGGACAGTGTTAACTCAAATGCGAACGATGCGTGATGAACGGGGTGAACGAAGAAAGTCGATTGTTAGTTGTCAATAATACAAAAATCTATTTAAAATTGGAATCAGTTTGTTTGATTTTAGTCACAGATATAAGCGTAAGGACCGACCAACTGCCGTTACTCGTCCATTCAAACCTAGTTTCAAATTTAGGAATGAGGGTCTCCCCTACACTAAGAATAATTCGCATCTATTTTGTAAATGCCGCGCACATAGATTTTTGCAATCAAGCTTTGCACATAAATTTTATTGGTTTTGACCATAAAACCAGGTTTCTAAAAACTCTTAGTTTCTACATGCAATGCACATATTTTATAAAGGTCTGTACTTTTTCATTTCAATGGCCAAACTTATTGAATTTTATGTGTCGTGACAAATAAATACTATATGTGATTTTCTAGAATAAAAATAATACAGATTTATTTTCACACAATCGACGGTCTAATATATTTCGAAGCAAAGAATGTAAATCTAAACATGAAGAATTTTACAAACTGCCACATATAGTGTTTCCGTGCTTGGTGTGTATGACTCCGGAGGTTTTCCTTCAAACGCTTTCAGGTACCTTGACCTGCTCCCCCGGATGGTGGCGCGAGCGTCTCTGGAGCTGTTGTCAAATGCGTTATCAGTTTCGGTGGTTTCGCTGCACGACCAGTCCTCCAGCACATCCACTTAAATCAATACTATGGAAGAAAACATTTATTTAAATTGAAAACTATTTCAATAATCAAAAAGAAATACTTACGAACTCTTCTCTCCATAAAAGTACAGCTGTAGATTCCAGCAAGGATTCCACCTACATTTGGTTTAGGCTGGGTTCCGACAATTCTGCTGAAAGTTACTTTTTGAAAAATGTGACCAGCGTAAACGCGTAGTAACCTGGATTTGTTGGCAAATTTTTATGGTTAAAATGTAAAGGAATGCTATTAAAATAAGTTACCTTAAAAAAAACTGCATCAATTTGACCGGGAGACTAAAATAATTGACCGTTAACTGCCAGCGACAAGAAGCTGATGAAATATTTTGAGTTATCAATCAACACACTCAAAATTCAAGTTTGGTTAATATAGGTTGTAAATATAACATTTTTAGAATTCATTGTTAGGCATATGAAAAATATGTGAAACATAATTGCATTCAATGCAAACACTTTACAATCTAAATGCCGCACATAAACTGAGGATTTAAGCAACCGATTTGCTTTTATCTGTTTTGCGCACATAAAAATTAATGGAGTTTTCATTTCAGTGTAGGATTATTCTACTTGTGGACATCCGTTGAATTGCTGTTCCGCTATAACAAATATTATCGTCGCACCACCAAATCGAAGTCGTCGCTAGAAGCACATGCGAAGTTGCAGCCGCGAAGTAAATTTGAATCTATTTTTTCTGTTGCGCATCATTAAGCTAATTAAGAGCAACAATATGCACCAATCCAAATTGAGTTGCGACATTTCCAAGTAGGTTAAACATCAATTTTCGCACGTTCGGTCACTTCGTATTTCGACCAAAAGCATAATATTTACAGATGACCGATACGCGACCGGTACCACAGTTCCGATGTGAGGAAATTGAGAAATCCAAGTTGTTTCGAGAGTGGAACGACTGGAAAAGTGGCTTAGAACGATACTTCGATGCCAACGAAATAACGGACCAGTATAAGAAAAGGGCCAAATTGTTGTACCTTGGAGGGCCACAGTTAGATAAGGTTTTTTTCCAACCTTCCGGATGCGAATAGATTTCCAGTTGTCGCTACAGAGAAGTATTATGATGTAGCTATTGTGGCGCTCAACAATTACTTCCAACCAGTTAAGCAAGATATTTTGGAGAGGTACCACTTACGCCAGATGAAGCAGATGCCAAATGAGAAATTTGCTCATTATATGGTAATAAATTTAGGAAAATTAGATTTCATTAAGGGTATTATAGCGCATTTAGTTCACCACTGGACTATCGCACTAGTTTTCACGAGTGCGAAAACGCTAATAAAAGTGCGCGATTGCATCAAATCAACTCGGTGTCTTCAGAGCACTTGTTCACCATAGATTGAAGAAATAGTGCGCCGAAGACATCAACCTGATTTGATGCAATCGCGCACTTTTATTTACGTTTTCGCACTTATGAAGTCGCAGTTCGCAGTCCAGTGGTGAACTAAATGCGGTATATAATATGTAATATTATAGGTTCGTCTGCGACATCAAGCATCATTGTGTGGATTCGACAAATATCCAAAACGAACGAAGCAGACCTTGACGGAGTTGATGATCATGGACGTTATTGTGGAGGGTTGTACTTCCGTCGAGCTTCGTCGGCGTATGTTGTTGAAAGACCGAACACTTGATGAAATCGAGGAGATTGCATCTAGTATAGAGGGAGTTGACCAAGGGGTTGGTCATTCGGCACATTGTGCCCGGCACACTTGCCGGCACATCTCGGCACACATGCCGGCACAATCCGGCACACATGGGCACAACATAGAAATCCAACTTTGCGGTATGAAATCAAACTGTCATTATACTTACGATTGCAAAAAATCCCTTCATACAGATTCTAGACAAGTGTTCTGGGTGGAATTTTGTCGGTAAACATCGACTAGGCCAATAACATTCGCCAAAAATAGACAGGATTATAATTAGCGCAAAAACATTCTAGGAAAATATTCCACTGGGCACATTCGGCACACCTCCGGCACGTTCGGCACACACTGAAAAATAACCGGCACAGTTTAGGCACATATTGGCACACGCTCAAAAATCACGGCACAAATGAAGTGTGCTGAATGACCAACCCCTTGGAGTTGACTCACAGATTCAGGTTCTATCAAAGCCGCAGTCTTCAGGTTCAGCAGAACAGGTATTCAAGGTCAGAGAGAAGCCCTTGCAGAAATTTCGTCCCTATGCGTCCTCCAGTAAGTCATTCGGTGCTCGTCAGAATAATCGTTTTTCCAACGTTGTCTGCTTCAACTGCGGCAAATCGGGTCATATTTCATCTGCAGAAACCTGTCCAGCTCGGGGAAAGCAATGCCGGCACTGTAATCGGGTTGGGCACTTTGAATCTAAGTGCAAAGTTCTGGCTGCCACCAAGAAGTCGGGAAAATTCCCAACTTCCTCGCCTAGCAGGAAAGTTCGTCGTGTCGAAGGGCAGGAGGCAGTCAGAGAGGCAACCGATACTACAAGCGATAAGGTCTACTATGCGTTCTTCTCTGGCAACTCTTCGAACATTTTGAAATTCGACGTAGGGGTGTACCGTTGGATATGTTGGTGGATTCAGGCGCGGATGCGAACCTGGTGACGGTAGAAGCGTGGGAACGAATGAAGCTGGCCACCACCACCCCGGTGTCTGGCTCCGCAAAGGAGGCGAATCGTACGTTCTTGTCGTATGGCAGCAGTGAACCCTTGTTGGTACGTGGAACGTTTTCGGCTGTAATAGGAATTGGAAACAATCGAACCAAAAACTGGACCAACATCGTGGGTCTCCCCACTGGTCGTAGTCGCTAAAGCCAACGGTGGACTCCGTTTGTGCGTGGACCTCAGAAGAGTGAACCAAGCTGTAATGCGAGAACGTCATCCAATGCCGGTTATCGACGAGATACTAGCTAGAATCGGGAGTGGGACTGTTTGGAGTAAGTTGGATGTACAAGATTCTTTCCTTCAAGTCATGATTGCAGCAGAGTCACGCGATATCCTAACTTTTATTACGGATAAGGGGCTGTTCAGATTTAAAAGATTACCTTTTGGTCTTGTAACGGCACCGGAGATTTTCCAAAAAGTTGTCGATGAAATTCTTTGCGGGTGTGAAGGTACACATTGGTATCTCGATGATATATTTGTGGTTGGAAGAGACATGGAAGAGCATAACTTACGGCTGGAAAAAGTAATGGCTCGGTTGAATGAAAGGGGAGTTCAGCTGAACCTTGAGAAATGCCAGTTCAGGGCAGTAGAAATAGAGTGGCTTGGGCACAAAATCACCAACTCGGGCATAACACCGTCAAGTGCAAAGGTATCAGCTGTTCAAGCTTTTCGTCAACCTATGAACGAAAGTGAAGTTCGTAGTTTTTTGGGGCTTGCGAACTATTTGAATAAATTTATTCCTTATCTTGCGACGTTGGATGAGCCGCTTAGAGCGCTCACAAGAAAAGGGGTCAAGTTTTCCTGGGATTCACGGTGCGAGGAAGCATTTCAAGCGATAAAACAGGCTATGTCAGAAGTACAGATTCTTGGGTTTTACAGTGCTACAAATACGACATCGGTGATCGCGGATGCAAGCCCTACGGGACTCGGGGCAATACTTATACAGACAGATAGTGCAGGTCATCGGAGAGTTATTAGCTTTGCATCGAAGTCTTTGACAGAAACCGAAAAACGATAGGGAATCGCGCTACTTGGGCGGTGGCTTCTATATTCGTCTGTTTTCCACTATAACTCAGTCAAATTTGAACCAATTGACACAACTTTTGGAATGTGGTGAGATAGGTATAGTATCTACCCGTGTACAACATTTCAAGTCAATTTGTTCAAAACTGACTGAGTTATAGTGGAAAACAGACGAATATAGAAGCCACCGCCCAAGTGGCGCGATACCCTACTGCCAGACGGAGAAAGAAGCCCTGGCATTAGTATGGGCCGTGGAAAGATTCCAGTTCTACCTCTTGGGAAGAAAGTTTCAACTGGTAACCGATTGCAAACCTCTGTTGTATTTGTTTACCCCTAGGTCTCGCCCTTGCCCGCAAATTGAACGGTGGGTTTTAAGGCTTCAATGCTTCGACTATTCTGTTGTTCATATCCCTGGAGATGAAAACGCAGCCGATGCTCTTTCACGTCTGGTCTCTCATGTAGCACGACTGTACTGTTTGACTCTGCTGAGGAAGTCATGGTGCAACATATTGCTGCTATAGATGCTGGAGTTGTAGCTATTGCTTGGAAAGAGTTGGTTGAAAAAACACAAGACGATGCGGAAATCAAATCTATTCTGGTTTGTTTGAAAGAGGGTACATTGGATTTACTTCCTATTGCTTTCCGTGTCATTTCCTCAGGGCTGTGCGACGTTGGTGGAGTGCTTCTTCGCGGGGACCGTATAGTGATTCCAGCTGTACTGCGTCAAAGAGCATTGAACATCGCACACGATGGTCATCCAGGGATGACAATGATGAAGTCTTACCTTCGAACGGCTGTTTGGTGGCCGAAACTCGATACAGATGTCGAAGCATACGTCAAGAAGTGCAGAGGGTGTACATTGGTTGCAGTCCAGGATGCCCAGAACCAATGATGCGAAAGGAAATGCCTACTGGTCCCTGGGAGGACATTGCGATCGACTTCCTTGGTCCGTTGCCCGAGGGACAGCACCTTTTCGTAGTCGTGGACAGTTACAGCCGATACCTGGAGGTATGCGAGACGACCAACACGGAGTGTAAGGAAACCATTCAACACTTGCTCGAAATCTTTGGTCGTTACGGTGTTCCATCTCTTATTAAAGCTGACAATGGACCTCAATTTTCCAGTGAGGAATTCAAAAGGTTTTGCCAGGAGTACGGTATTCAGCTGGTGAACACTATACCTTACTGGCCACAAATGAATGGTCAAGTGGAACGGCAGAATCGGTCCATTCTCAAGCGGTTGCGAATTGCCCAAGAGCTTGGGAAGGACTGGCGTAAGGAGCTGCGTGAGTTTTTGTTGGTGTACCATTCGACCAATCACTCTACCACAGGAGAAGCTCCATCAAAGCTCATGTTCGGACGGCGTATCAAGGGTAGACTTCCTAGAGTTCCAGCTTCCATTAACGATGAGTCGGTGAGGGATTTCGACAATCTTCAAAAAGCGAAAGGAAAGTTGTACTCGGACAAGAAGCGACATGCGGAGCACAGCGACATCCAAGAAGGTGATCGGGTTTTGGTGAAGCGCATGAAAAAGGATCACAAACTGCAGACGGAGTTCCAGGTAATCCATAAAAAAGGATCTGACACTACCGTCCGTTCGTCGTTGTCTGGGAAAGAATTCCGACGAAATGTCACTCACTTGAAAAAAGTTCCTGACAGCAATGACAAGACTAGCGATGACAAGGATGACGAAAGGGTGCAGAACAATGAACATCAACTGATGGAGGAAAACGCCCAGCATTCTACTACCAACGCTGGTTCGCTTCCACAGACAGAGGATTCCAGAGGAAAACGTAAACGTCGTGAACCCGTAAGGTATGACGACTACGTGCCGTACTACGTCGAAGAAGCAATAGGTGGGGTTGTAGCATCTGGCAGCACGGATATGGACAAGACATTGTGATGGATTGAGCAACACGCCGAGATGTGGGTGACAGAGGGGGAAGGGGACGAAGAGAGGGAGATAGAGGGAGAGAGGTGATATGTGGACTTGTGAAAAGGTGAATAAATAAGCTCGGAAAATATCAAAGAAATACAATAAGTACAACAGTGCAATTAACCCGAATTATCCGTGAAGACTACAGAATACAGATTCCCAAATAAACTGATACGATTGATCAAGGCGACGATGGATCGAGTGATGTGCGTAGTTCGAGTATCAGGGACACTCTCGGGTTCCTTCGTATCTCGCAGAGGGTAACGGAAAGGTGATGGTCTTTCGTGATTGCTGTTCATTGCTTTAGAGGGTGTAATAAGGAGAGCGAGGATAAGCACGAATGGTTTCGCTGATGATATTGATATTATAGCTCGCAAATTTGAGACGATGGCGGAAACGTACATCCGACTGAAGAATGAAGCCAGGAGAATCGGATTAGTCACATTAATGTGTCGAAGAAAGTACATGATGGCAAAGGGCTCCAGGGAGGAATCACCGTGCCCGCCAACCCGAATTTTTATCGACGGTAATGAAATCGAGGCGGTTGAAGAATTCGTGTACTTGGGCTCACTGATGACCGCCGACCACCGACACCAGCAGAGAACTTCAGTGACGCATTGTGGCAGGAAATCGAGCATGCTTTGGACTCCACAGAACTCTACGATCGAACAAAGTTCACCGTCACACGAAGTTAACTATCTACAAAACGCTGATAAGACCTGTAGTCCTCTATGGGCACGAAGCATAGGCTCCACGTGCAGAATACTAATGCGCCCTTGAAGTTTTTGAACGGAAGGTTTCGTTCACAGGAAATCGGAGAAAAAAAAAAGGTTAAACGTGAACATGTTACATATATTACAGTAGACGTTCGGTCGGTGCAAGTGGTTTAACTGCAACGCTTTTTAACTGTAAGTTCGGTAAGTGCAACAAATTTGCAGTTATCGCACCGCTATCCGTCAAACCGGTGCGCCAGGTTAGCCCAAATGAACAGTTGAATGAATTTTACGTTCATTTAACGTCAATTGACGAGTTGTTGACGCCTGTCTGACGTTGCAGTTAACGAATTTTGTTCGCTAAGTGAAACGTAAACATGTTGCAGTTATCGAACGTCTACTGTACATATATTGTTACACGCTCGGATACGATCTGATCTTTATTTCAAAATCTCTTTGAAATGCTCGAGCACTCAATTACTCACCTTTACTGTAAACACTACAGCCAGAATATGAACTGTTCATCACAGCCACAGGGTCACGTGAACCTTCGATTTCTATAATGCCATGACTCAGCCCGATCCCCGAGCATCCTGCTGAACATTTGGAGTAGCTTACAGCATCCTGGTCGAATGAAAACAGGCCGTAAACTGCAAATCCGTTAATTATAGTCTATTCCTATCTATTCTTGAAGGACGCGTCCATCGCTCGAATTCATGCTCATTGCGCCAAGCATCTACCAATTCGTTCCAGCTCGATTTAAGTGATCGGGACGTGATTCCCACCTTATTGTATCATCCGCAGCTTCTAAAGCTGTATGCGATTTGTGGCCATCCAAGAAGTAGATGACAGGGAATTCGGTTCTTTTCGTTTTAAGTGTTGGATAGAGAACTTCTTCTTATGTACTTGACAAAACTGTGGGTATCCATCCCAGCGTTGTCCGAGATTCCCAATCCTCAATCGGGCGGGACCGATTGGAGTACGTCTCAACTCGAACATACCCAAGCAACACGCATGCTAGATAAGAGTTATGGCAGCGCAAGTTTTAGTTGTATAGAAGCTAATTTGACGTAATTTTAACAAAATGCTAGAATTATGTTAAATTATCTAAAACTTGCGATGTCGTAGCTCTAATATAACATGTATGTTGTTGCTTGGGTAACAGTTACATTCAACACGTTTTTATTTTCGATCGGACCCACGGGGCTCAGTCTGAAGCTGGATTCGTCGCTGTTGAGAACTTGAAAAGGATTCTTGAGTATTTCCGCCATATTGTCGCCGGGTAGGTAACTGTGCACTTTGTTGAACCAAAGCTTTATTTATTTGCTTTTCATTCTTTTTTTGGGCTTTACACGGGAATCTTGTAGGATCAGATCTTGGTGGCGTTTCAAAAACAATTTGATCCATGTTTTTCCTAGAAAAAAAGGTAAAATAGTAAGCAAAACAGTTTTTGTGCTCGTCCAAACATCTCCCAATTTCAAAGCATTTTTATGGTTTTTGTTTATGACTATCACTTACCAGGAATATTGTTTGTAAAAGGTGTCGATCTTGGATGCGATTTCAGAAAACCTTTCACTCTGTTTTGAAGACATCGCTGGGTTATTGGGTGTCCCTTTCGTTCTTTCTCCTTCAGCCAACTGACGATTTCCTCTTCCTCGGCCGTTGTGAATATCGTATAGGGTCCACACGTTCCCTTATGTTTATATTCATCGCTAAGGCGGTACTGAAGCGTTGTGCGAGGAACCCCGTATTTCTTCGCTGCCGCATAATAGGACAGGGTACCGCACTTGATTTCTTGAAGTGCCTTCAGAACCATTTGCTCTGCGATTGGGGTTCGCTTTCTATACTGTTTCCGTATTTTTTTCTTATCGGGACTTTGTTGATGTTGGTGTTGTTGGTGTGATGTTGGTGTAATATCTGTGAAATTATAGTTGAAGGTGAATTATGGAATAACTGAATCAATATTTGCCTAATTCACAGCGCAATGAAGATATCTAAGGCACAGACAAACAGACGTAACACCTTGAACGATTTTCATGGAAATCCATCGCCCAGTTCACACTACCCATCTGGTGGAAAAGTTGCACGAAACACTGTGTTGTGCAATATCGTCAACAGAAGGCGCTAGTGTGAAACGTCAAACGAATAGAAAAACGATGCGCGCGCCTCTGGTTGTGAAAGCCACAACTATGAAAATTTAAAATGATCGTTAACAAGATCGTTAAAAGCGTGGTCGATGGAAATTTCGCAAGTGTTACGTCTGTTTGTCTGTGTCTAAAGGTTTAACATAAAAGTCGACGATGGAAGTGCTTATAGGACAGATTTAACCACCGTACGTTTTGTGTACATATGTTTTAAAGGGTTGCGTGGATCGTGGAACCTGTAGAGGACATCAGCAGGTCGGCTGCAGAGGCACGTTCTCCTCCATTTGGGAAATGTGCCATTTTCTGTGCAATTCCGCTCGCTCTAGTCAACTACGGAGTGTTCGTTACGACAATTTTTGTGTGTTAGTCAACGGCGTGTGAAAGTAACAGATACCTAAATAACATTTATTTATTTCATTCTAGTCCTGAGCACCCACGGTGATGAAGAGGGCCGAATTGAAAGATCTACATCCTGGGCGATTGCCCGCCATCATCGCCTTGACCTGTGGTCAAGTAAAATTGATGTCGGCTTCTTTTATTTCTTTGTTGAGGCTGCGCCGCCATGAGTCTCTGAACCTGCCTCTGCTGCGATGTCCTGCTGGGTTTCAATCTAACGGTTGTTTGCAGATTTTGTTTCCTTACTTGCGTAGAGTGTCGCCGACCCACCTTCATTTTTGCCCCCAAATTTCTGTCACTATCAACTTTTGATGACACCGACGATGGAGCTCCACGTTGGAGATTCAAATGTGAGGCCATTGTGCAGGCCTTTTGATGAAGACCTGCAGCCGTTGAGTGTTCTCCACTGATACACACCAAGTTTCACTGACGTACAGCTGCACGGATTTCACGTTCGAGTTGAAAATTCGGATTTTGGTGCGTCGACTATGATTGTTTTTCCATACATTTCTTATAAACTCGCAAAGGTAGCCCTCGCCTTCTTGATCCGTGCACCTACATATGTCGGTCAATCTTGGTGCCGCCATCGGCCGCCATTTAGCTACTAAGATATTGGAATCTTTCAACATTCTCCACTGCTTGGCCAGCTACCGTAAAGTTCGAAGGGTTGACCGTTTTACATCCAACGTTTTGGTCTTGTTGACGTTGATGATGAGACCTGCCGCCGAAGAGCGATTGGCAAGATCATCGACCTTACTCTGTCATTTAGGTGATCCATGGTAATGGGCTGCCACAGCAACCCACGATTTGGTTCACCATCAATCGCACCTACCAGGATCTCGTCGATTACGATGACGAATAGTAGCGGTGATAGTATACAACATCCTTGCCTCACTCCAGCAACGACCCGGATGGGATCGGACAAGACACCATTGTGCAGTACTCTGCACGAAAATGCCCTGTACTGTGCTTCAATGAGGCCGATGATTCTCTCAGGCGCAAGGATGTCGCCTGAGGGCTTCCCACATATTTTCGTGTTTGAGACGGACGAACGCTTTTTCGTAATCAGAGCGTGACAATATGGTCCATACAGGATCGTCCAGCACGGAATCCTGCTTGCGGCGGTCGGAGAGTTGAGTCAATCTTCTCCTGTATCTGGTTAAGGATTACTTTGCAGAGGACTTTGAGAACGATGCACAGCAGCATGATACCCCCCGCCAATTATCGCATACTGTCAGGTCATCCCTTTTTGGGCACCTTTATTAAGACGCCTGGCACAAATTTCTCAAATGGAGGAGAACGTGCCTCTGGAGCCGATCTACACACCAAACGCTTTCAGCAATATTTTGCTGAATTTGCTGAGCTGAAGGGTCCAGCAAAACGTTACTGGTGATCAGCAGAGTTTACTGATCAAATCAGCAAAATTTTGCTGAATTTCAGCAGAATTTTTGCTAAGACCTTGTCACCGCTCCGCAGAGGGCGCATGAGACAGGGAGACAAAATTTGAGTAAAATAGACGGGTTGCAATGAGCACTGGTCCCCCGACCCATCTGCTCGACCCGTAAGAAAGAAACTGGTTCGAGAAAGCGGAACCAAAACGCTGACTTACACGAGTCATCCCGAGCAAAAGAAAAGTTCTAATTTCACAAATAGAATGGAGTGATCAGGTTTAGAGTACTTACATTTATTGCTGCTACTTATCCTACCGTCTTACTCTAGGGTTGTTGTGTTGGGTATGGTGTCTGTGTGCAGGTGTATCCCACGGCGTCTGCTTGAGGAAACAATCCTGTCCGGACAGATGAGGAGGACCACCGGCGCCATGCCGGCCGCCCCACTGCTCTGCATGCCATTAGCGAAACCACCACGACCTTCACCACGACACTCGTTGGTAACAAGAAAAGGCCTGAGATAGGCGTAGAAACATGGAGTTAGCTCAGGGATATCACACCTTTTTCATTCGAATCATGTTAGAAATTCACTGCCACTGGTTCTTACCGATCTCAAAAGAATTGCTCAGCTCACTCCCAGTAAGCCATCGTATTTATTGTGTGAACCATCCTAATATTATACTGCGTTCTAGGAAAACAATTGGGAACAATTAGCACTGATATCCACAAAGCACTAGGCATTTTCGCTCACGTCGGTCAGACCGCACTTAACACTATCGGTAACTGCTAATTCGCGCACTGATTGATAATAACTATCTGGTCTGCTTGACTTGCAACCGACAACTGATGGCTATCAATTTGAGTGGCATTGGTTTTATCAGTTTACACCGTCTGAACATGGCAGTGTGTGATGAAGTGGATATACCTATACGATCGGCTTTTGGTATGATAGGGGAGATCAACCTACGATCTCTTATCAGAGAATGAGTACTATCGTGCAAGGGTTCCTAATACCAAGGTCTTGGTTTTTATGGGGTGGTGGATCATTTAAGATTTTGGTGGAGCAATCATGTGGTGGATGAAGTCGGGCGGGGTCTAGTACGAAGGCATGAGCAGCTTGCGCCCAGCGGAGCATACATGTGAGGCATGCGGTGCGATCATTCGACAATTGACAACGAATGATCTGAAGGAAGTGTTCTGTTGTGAATGTTGTACCAGTGTGGTGATTTGACATGGCATATCTAATTAAAACTTTTTTGTTGATTGGCGATGCTGGAGGGTACTCACAGGTCCCATGTACGCGAGCAATTATTCTCACCACAGACATCAAGAAAATGGAACAGGTTACAACCTTCAGCTTGGCAATATTCAGTAAAATTTTGCTGAAACCCTCAATCGATTTTTGGTGTGTATTGATACCTGAAGACGCCTGACATCTACCTAGTCGAATTTAGCGGTTTCCCAGATGTTGCAGAATAATTGATGCAGCAGTTGTGTAGATACTACGGGTTCAGCTTTGAGCATCTCAACTGATATGCGATCGACCCCCGGGGTTCTGTTCGATTTCATGCTACGGATGGCTGTTTTTATCTCCTGTCTCTATCTCCTATCTATGGAGCTTCGGTATTGATACGGGTAATGCATCGAACCCTTGGCGGATCATGCTGAGGTGTTGATGGCATGGCCGACACTTGAAAAAGGTTTCCAAAGTGCTTGAACCAGCGTTTCAACTGGTCAGCCAGGTCAGTCAGTAACAGTTCAGAAGTGTCTTTCACGGGCATCGGTGCATTCATATTAGCCCCACTAAGGCCAGCATCTGCGGCTTTTTCGTCTTCGTCGGTTTGGGAATTCGCCCACGCTCTTTTTTTCCCGCGTACATGAGCGCTTCACGTCCTTCTCGAGAGCTAGATAGCGCTGACGGGTTACGGATTTGGCTCCTTGTGTTTTCGCTTGCTCTATTGCGGTTTTGACGTTTCTTAGCTCCTCTATATTCCTCCAGGTGTCATCTGTGATCCACTGCTTTCTCTGGGTGCGTAGCTCACCCAAACTATTCTCGCCGGTAGCGATGAAGGCGTTCTTGTTGGCGCTCCATTCATTTTCTACGCTTCAACCTTCCGGAATATCCGTAGCATGGTTATCTAGCTCCTCGACGAAGGACCTATTCACCGCAGCATCTTCCAGTTGGCGTGTGTTGAACCGTCGCCCGATTTTCTCCTCCTGTCGATGAATCCGTGCAATGCGCAGCCGGATCTTGCCGATTATAAAATGATGATCGGACGCAATGTCGACGCTACGTTTCCGTCGACAACATAAAGAATGCTCCGTCTCCATTTTCGGCTGACGCAGATGTGGTCGATTTGATTTTCCATGAAACCATCACGGGAAACCCATGTTACTTTATGCACTGGTCGACGGGGAAACATCAATCACCATGTCATTGTTGCCACAAATTGATTTGCTAACAGATCTACGTTCTTGCTCATTTCTCCGAGATCATGGCGTCCTATGAGTTCCTTGTCCGTAGTCCGAGTTGTAACTAAGGAACAACCTTCAGTTGGCTGTAAAAGCTCTCTTTGTCTTGCATTTCGGCAGCATCGGTTAGCGCGTAACATTGGATCTTGGTAAGATTTCGAACCCGTGTTCTGAATCTGACTACAATTATCCTCTCATTAATAAATTCCCACTTCATGAGCGCAGCGTGGGCGTGAGCGCTGAACAGGAAACCAACTCCACGGTGACGAGGACCGTGTTCACCTCGTAGGAAGCGTTGCCAACCTTCCAGATTTATCTGGATTTATCCAGATTTTTGAGGTCTCATTTTGCAAAAATCTAGAAGATCCAGACATTTGTTTTCGGGATTTGTAAGGTTTTTCTCGGAATTTGTAAGGTTTTGCCCGGAATTTGTAGGGTTTTTCCCACAATCCAGACTTTTCCAGACAAAACCTCCTAAATCATCCAGATTTTTCAAAAAATGGCCTGGCGACCCGCCAGAGTATAGCAGAATTTAATCCCCACAAGCCAGTCTGTGTTCTCCAAAGTTGGGCCAACGGCTTCACTCAGTTCTAGCTCTAGGATCTCAAGCTTCATTCATAGGGGATGCCTCATTGACAAGTTGTGCCAGTTTATCCTGCTCGGCTAGAGTTAATACATTCCAAGTTCCAATCCTTGTCCGTTATTTCGCGCCAAAAGTCGTTGCCGTTGAATCAGTTCGTAATCTTTCATTTTCAATTTCTGTAACGGTTTTTATGTTTGGGGACCATTAGGTTGTTGGCCTAAGGTTCCCTATCCACTGTGATAGGGCTGCCATCTTACGTATAGCTTCCAGTGGAGGAACATTTCATACTCATCCGCTGGATGCCAGAACATGCGCTGTTTGAGCCGCACCTGCTTGATGAACAGACGCTCGGGACGTACCTCCTCAATCTAATGTCGAATTCGTTTTTGAACCTGGGTTGAAACTGGATCGGCGGAAAATGTGTAAACAAACAACGTCAAACAAACTTTAGTACAAGCGAAACCGAAGTCGGGTTGGGGTTGAAACTGTGATCTGATCCAGTTCCAACCCAGGTTGGAACTGAATCAAAAACGAAAACGACATAACTGAAGTCCAGAAGGACAACAGTGCCCAAACTACACTACCAGCTAAGCACACAACTCTTAGCTGGCGGTCTTTGTCATCGCTCCACCCGTGGAAGCATGAGTTAGAAACTATGTAGTGAGGACCAGAGCTTTCCTTATCGAGTAGCCGTTTTGCAGCCCTAATACCTATGTACCTAGTAGGTTCTGATTGTGAAAAATTAACTGCTAATCGAAACTTACCTTTATGGCTGCTCTCCTGGTACATCAGCTTATCGGAATCGGGACAATCGCTGCAATTCTCCGTTACATTGGGATCCATTTCGCTTAACTGCTCCACTTTGACGTCGACTTCGATAAAGGCCGGCGGTGTTGATTCCAGACTTGACACCTCGTTCATCGTCTCTTCTTCTTCTTCTTCTTCTTCTTCTTATTTGTGATGGGACCGGTGACAGAGACCATATGCCCAGTGGGTTTCGTGTTTGCGCTCTGTTTGATGCCAACGCGGTCGGGCATCTGGTACTTGGGCACAAACTCAAGCACCGATTTTGTTGTTTACAGTTCCTTTTTCACTTTTCTCAAAAAGCGTACAACGTCTCGGAATGTGTCCACATCATTGGATTTAAACAGGTCTACAAGCGTCCGGAATTTTCCATCGAAGTCATACTCCGAGCGGGTGATAGCGTATTTATTGCAGTGCAAAACTACATGGTCTGCCGTATCCTCGGTTAGGCAAACGTCGCAGTCCGGGTCGTCTACAATTTTCATCTTGGCCAGCCAGTTGTTCGCGAAGCTGTGTCCGGCCATCAAGCGGTTCAGGCCTCGAATCTCCAAATTATTTAGTGGCTTGTTTTTGTACCAAGGGTGATCGCTGTAACTTGGCTGTATCGAGAAGAAATGTTTCCCCTTCTCTTCTGCATAAGTGCAATACCAGTTGTTCGTATTTTCGATTCGTAGTTGGTTGAAGGTGTGGAGTGCATCGTTAATCAATATTCCGTTTTCCAGGACCTGGTCCGAGTATACACCGGCCTTTGCCAGTTCGTCTGCTATATCGTTGCCTTCGATTGCGCAATGGCTTGGGATCCACTGTATTGTCACGTTCATGGTTGTTGCAATCTCTACGATTTTCTGGATAACCGAGTTTCTCCTAGGATTCGCCAACAGACCCTCAATCAACTGACAGGATGACAGAGAATCTGTGAACAGTACTGCTCCCTCGATGCACTCGCTTTGCAAGTACTTCAGTGCCACTAGTATAGCGTATAGCTCCGCAGTCATTATGCATGTTTCCGTATCCAACTTCAGGCTGATTCTATGCTTCGTGGCTGCACAGAATACTCCTACTCCGCAGGCGTCCTCAATTTTTGAAGCATCTGTGTAGATGTTCGGTCGGAATTTATATTTGGTGTTTTGCAGGTACAAGAAGGCTTGTTTTAGGACTCGTGGATTACAGTTCCTTTTCGCTGGTGCTCCTTCCATCAGCGTGACTTGAATGTCCAACGGCTGATGTTGGTAAACCGTGATATTCGGTAGGATCGCGTCAAATACGTTTAGATGTTTTAGATACGTTCGTTCCAGCAGTGTGAGCATATCGTCTGGAATATCCTGTCCTCTCAGTTGAAGTAGCTGCTCTGCTACCACACTGTCGTTTTGAATGTGTTTGGCCACCTCCTTACAGGTTACTTGCTCCAAGCGTATGTCCAATGGGCTTTCTCCTGCCAAGGCCGCCAGTGTGTTTCTCGGGGTAGTTCTTGAACAACCAGTTACTTTACGCCAGCACTGGTTGATGATCACCTGTAGCTTTTCTCTGTTGGTCTTACTGGCGTTACCAAATGCAGTGCACCCATATTCTAGTGCACTTCGTATTAGCGATTTGTAGAGCATTCTCATGGTTTCCGGATGTCCGCCGTGTTTTATCTTGGCGATGACCTTCAGCATATTTAAACGATCCTGTATTTTGCCGCAGAGTTCTCGGATATGTGCTCCGAAACTCATAGAACGATCCAGATATATTCCCAAGTGTTTATAGTTGATGACTGTTTCGACGGGTTTCCCTGCGACCTTTAGTCCCAGGTCAACGTTAGTGGCTTTGAAGAGTATCGCTTTGGTTTTTTCTGGATTTATCACCAAGTTCAAATCCTGTGCCTGCTCTTGGAATTTGTCGAGTTGCTCTTGCGCAGCTTGCTTGGCGTTTTCCGTGTTGGTCCCAGTCACTATGAGGGTGAAATCATCCGCATACTGTACCAGTGTTACCTTCTCATCAGTGGTGTTGTGCAATCCGGCTGTATACAAGTTGAATAGGGTCGGCGACAGAACATCACCTTGCGGCAGGCCATTACTTATGATTCTCTTGATGTCCTCTTCTCCACATCTAAGGGTTACGGTGCGATTGCGTAGGAACGACGCTATCCAACATATATACTCCTGCGGTACTTTCAACCTTCCCAATAGTTCTTCCAGTTTGTCCGTGCGAACCGCATTGAAAGCGTTACTCAGGTCTAGGAAGACAGCGATGGTGGTTAGTCCTTTCCGTTTATTTGATTGGATGAGGTTCACGATATATGAGGTGCATGTGGATGTCGACTGTCCTTTCCGGAATCCAAAAGACAGTTTGGGCAGCAGCTCCCGGCTATCGATGATCTGGTTCAGTTCATCTAGTATAGCCGAATTGATAGTTTTAGTTAGGGTAGGTAACAGTGCTATGGGCCTGTTTCCTGCGGCGGTGGTGTTATCCTTGCCGGGCTTCGGTACTGCTACGATGCCGATTTCCTTTAGCTGGTGTGGTAGACTGCCTTGTCTCCAATAGTTGTTAAGATCGATCAGGATGAGTTGTGACACCTGAGGCTTCAGTGATTTCAGCATTTCATACGTGATGCGATCTGTTCCAGGGGCCGATGATTTCTTACGATTGAGGATGTTGCTCCATTTGGTTTGGTCGATAATGTTGGAGTTCGCTACTTGCAAGTAGCTCGTAGCTTCTTCTCTGTAGATGTCGTTTGGTCCTAGGTGTAAATCCATGAACTCCTTAGCAAGTTCTGGACTATCCTGGATGATGTTGTTACGCGTGGCTGTTTTCTTCCCAGTTAGACGTCGAATTTTTGACCACAGTTCTGCTGAACTGGTTTGCGGGTCCACTTGCTCAGCAAACTTGTTGATGCTCTCCTTTATATTTTGCTTTTTCTTCCTGGTAAAAACGGCGGCGCACCGTTTCAGCTCAATCAGGTTGTCCATTGTGCTATTCTTGTTGAATGTCGCCAACGCACGCTGCTTGGCACACCAAGCCGACTCCACCTCCTCACTCCACCAATATTTTGGTTCATATCGGTTGATTATTCGGTTTCTTTTTATGATGACTCCTATTTCCCGGGTGAGGTCACCGATACCGTTGACTGTATCCGTACCTACCTTGGCCAAGTCTGATTCGATCTGTTTTTTGTTGAACACGTACCTTTCTTTATCCCGGAGTCCTGCTTTGTACTTTATCTCGATTATCAAGTGATGACTACCTATTGCTTCTTCGAGGACGGTCCAAGTACAGTCCAGCACGATGTTACTCGAGGCCAGCGTGAGGTCGATAGCGGTTGCTTTTTTGTTCAACTGCTGCGGTCGATACGTTGGGCTACCATCATTCAGCATTATCATGTCTGAATTGTTGGTTTCCTGTAGTACTACCGCTCCTCTCGGCGATGTTTTTTCGTTTCCCCACTGTGTGTGATGGCTGTTTAGATCTCCGCCTAAAATTGCATTGGGGTATTTCTCTAGTTCAGCTAGAATTAGGTTGATGTCCTGCTGAAAGTCCTGTAAAGGGGTTGAAGGTGCTGCATATAGAGCAACTAATACTAGTTTTAGAATAGGGACGTAGATAGCCACGCATTGGCTACCGTCACTGGTTGCTGGCATATCGATTGTCTGGAATCCAAAGTCTCTGTGCAGGTATATAGCCGCACCACCATATCCGTCGTGTCTGGATTTTAATACTTTATTGAATCCGCTGATGTTGTACTGCTTGGAGGTTTCTCTGTCTGCTTTCGTCCACGTTTCCGAAACCAGGGCTGCCGTGTACTGCCCTGTGGCTAGTGTCCGCTGCAATTCTTCTTTGTGTTTCGAGACGCTCTGTATGTTGACCTGCATTATTTTTATTTCTTTTTTCTTATCCATTTTTGGTATGTTTAGAAGGTTTGCGTATTACTCTTTGTGGATCACGTCATAGCTCAGGTATCTTTTGCTTGTCTCTATCAAGTTTTCTCTCGCTTGTCCTTGAAGAGTGCAATCTGCAATTATCGCGCTGTAATAGCGTTGTAGAGCTTCCTGAATAGCGTAATTAATCGTTGCTTGTGATGTCGTGGCTTGTTGGCTTCGCGCGTCGTGTAGCTTTTTTCTCCATTGCTCCTGTTCATTCACCCTTTGTGGATTGTTCAATGCTGTTCCGTTGTTTACGTTTGATGGTGTTTTACGGATCCGTTTTCTTTCTTCCTCTTCGGAGTCCGACTTCGTTGGTTCTGGCTTCTTCCTTCGTATATCTCGAGCACGGTGCTTGATTGCGGGTTTGAAAACTTCTTTCCTTACTTGCGATGCGTAGTCCTGATCTCCTTCCGCTCCTGGCTTTGGTTCATCGATGAACGCAGCGAGTGCATTGAAGCTGTTTGAAGTGGGGATGGGGTAAAGTTCCTTGGCTTCGAAGAAGGTTAGGGCTTTGTGAGCCATGACCGACTTGATGTTGTTCTGACGTTGACGCTCTGGGCAATTCTCATCTGTGGTGCTGTGATTCTTCTTGCAGTATATGCAGCGGTGCGGTTTCGAACATCCTTTGTAGTCTTCTTCCGATTCGTGACGCTCACCACAGCCGTGGCATCGTCGAGAGCTGCGACAGTTCACCGCCTTATGATTGTAGCGCAAACAGTTGAGGCAAAGGAACGCTTTCCGATAGAAAGGCTCGACTTTGATGGAGCAACTGAATAGTTTGACAAGCTCTGGCAGCTTGCTGGCTCTGAAGGTAACGCTAACTCTAGTCGAAGGGATTTTCGCATTGTTGACGAACCGATGAAAACGGTAGACTTCCATGACCGGAACCAGGCTGTGTAGATCTTGCATGATTTCCTCATCTGATAGGTCTGTCGGGATCCCGGCTATGACGCCTGTGACCGAGACCAGGTGTTTCGCGATGTAGGCCTTGTATCCGTAGCTTCCTACTACGTTGTTTTGGACGAGTCTGTTTGCCGCTGTAAAGGTGTTAGTGTACACTAGTACCTTCTTCCTTCCTGCATTTTTGATTTCCGTGACGTGATTTGTGATTCCGAAAACCTTACGGAGCATCCTTCCTACTGAGATTTTGTTGATACTCTTCTGCTGGTCCGAGTCATTCAATTCCACGTAGACGCGGAATGGTCCTTCATCTTTGTCGGTGTAGAGGTAGTCCTGCTTTGGTTTGTCATTTTGTTGACCCGTTGGGGGTAACTCGTTGCTTGTTCCTTTCGCCGTTTTCGGTACTGTGCCTGACGTTGATGGTGGATGTAACGGTGGTGGTATTGGTGGTGGTTTTTCTATGTCATCCGTCTCCATGATGGCTCCTTCGTTTCCTCATTCCCCGTTGGCGGACGCCGCAAGAAAAAAAAACCTCACTTTCGCGCACTCTTTCACGTTTCTGCACTATTGAACTTAGATCTGGTTTAAGCTAGTTAATTTCAGCACAATTTAACACTTCGATGTGAATTTTCACTACGAAAAACTACGAAAATCTAGTAGCTATAATCAAGAACAACTTATCTGTCCAAGATGGCGTACTCGAATGGTTCATCGTCTCATCTTTGTCTGGTTGTGCGTCTGTAAGCATAAAGGGAGCATTTAAAAAATTAACATAATACAATCGGTGTCACGGTATCACACAACCCACGCAAACTGATGATTCGGTATTTGTTTGGATTACCGAAGCTCAGCAAAGTTTTACCAAATATACTAAAAATCTTTGGTTTTACTGAAGTTCAGTAACTTTTTACCGAATGTTCGGTAAAAATGATCGATGATATGATATAGTTTACCGAACGTTCGGTTATTTCTTGCTGAACTTTTACCGAACTGAATACGGTACTTTAACACCGAGATGTATAACAACTGATCTGATCTTTATTTCATAATCTCTTTGAAGTACTCTGACACTCAATTACTCACCTTTACTGTAAACACTACAGCCAGAATATGAACTGTTCATCACAGGGTCACGGGAATCTCCAGTTTCTGTAACACCATCACTCAGTCCGTTCTCCGAGCTTTCTGCTAAATATTTGGAGTAGTTAACAGCATCCTGGTTGAACGGAAACAGACCACAAGTTGCAAATCCACTGGTTATAGTCTTTTCATTGAAAGTCAGCTCCATTGCCTCTCTCAACAGTGGTCCAAATGTAACCGTGGTCAGTTCCATGTTGTCATGCGTATTCCGCCAAGCATCAACGAAATCGCCCCAGCTCGATTTGAGCGGCCAAAAAATTGCCACGTCCGCCGGGTGAAGGATTCGACTGGCGTTAGGGATCCGGCCCATCAAAATGATGCCCAGCTTATTGCACTCATCCGCAGCCTCTAAAGCAGTATGCGTTTTGTGACCATCCAAGAAGTAGATGACAGGGAATTTGGTTCGTTTCTTTTTCAGTGCTGGTAACAGTACTGTTCTTATGTACTTGACAAAGTTGCAGGTATCCATCCAACCGGTACCCGAGGTTCCCAATCCCCAATCGGTCGGGACGGATTGGACTATATCTGGGCTAACGCGCTTTCCCGGCAGAACGATGCCAGGGGGGAACACGCTTCCGTCCGCCGCAAAAGTGAACATAACCGTTACATTCAGCATGCTGTTGGGGGTTTCTTCGAATGACACGCTTTTATTTCCGGCCGACACAACGACTTTTCTAGGCGTGCGGCTCAAACTGAAGCTGGATTCGTCGCCGTTGAGAACTCGAGATGGATTGTCGAGAATTTCCGCCATATTGTTTTCAAGTAGGTAACTGTGCACTTTGTTGAACCAAAGCCTTATCTGCTTTTCGGTCTCTTTGGAGTTGCTCAAGCTCACCGACTCGGGACTTCGTAGGTCCAGATCTTGGTGGCGTTTCAAAAACAATTTGATCCATGTTTTTCCTGGAGAAAAAGATCAGTTAAAATCAGAATAGTGAGTAATCAAAGTATATTTATGATGCTCATCATGACTATCACCTACCAGGCGTATCGTCTTTGAAAGGCGTCACTCTCGGATGCGCTTTCAGAAAACTGGTGACCTTGCTTTGAATAGTATTCTGAGTTATTGGGTGACCCTTTCGTTCTTTGTCCTTCAGCCAACTGACGATTTCCTCTTCCTCAGCCGATGTCAGTACCGTATAAGGTCCACGCGATCCCTTATGTTTGTATACATCGCTAAGGCGGTATTGAAGTGTTGTGCGAGGAATCCCATATTTCAGCGCTGCCGCATAATAGGTCAGGGTACCGCACTTGACTTCTTCCAGCGCCTTCTGAACCACGTCCTCTGCGACTGGGTTTCGCTTTTGATGCTTTTTTGGTGTTTTTCCTTTATCTGAACGTTTTCCCGTAAACGAAGCTGGTGTAACATCTGTGGAATGAAAGTTAAAGAAGACGTAAATAATAGTCTAATTCACTGCGCATGATTCTATCTAATAGTTTAACCTGAGTCGGAAGTGCTCATAAAGGACATTTTGTGAGTCCTGATTTATAGAACTACCATTCCTTTTCTTCCGTGCTAACAAAAACTTTTTCTTGTGACAACTGTGGAGCACTCGGTAGTACATACATACAGGCCAAGTTTTCCTATACAAACTTCAAGCATTTTGAGCGCCCCCTTAGGCTCAACTGATTTTGCTCAAATTTTGAACGTAGCTTCTGGGAGTCCAAAACAACTGATTTAGGAGGTATAACTTGGCATTTTTCGAAACCTTAATGTGCATGCTTCATTTCGTTTTCAAATGGTTGGCCATGTCGATACAGCCTCAACATTGTCCTCAAAAATGATTACTGGTGTCTTCGGATCATTGATATTCATGTTTACTAGAACTCCGGTCTACCAAAGTGCCTCTGCAGTGGCTGCACTCAAGGAGACGTATTCCGATTCAATTGAAGATGTGGCAACCGTAGTTTGCTTCTTGCTGTACCATGAAACAGTTGATCTGAAAACTTTGAATACATTTCCGGTCACCGATTTCCGGTCTTCATTATATCAGCTGCCCAGTTAGGAAATCCAATAGACGGATTGGTGTCTTGTAGTCGAAATTCCAGTACGGCATTGGAACTTCCCATCAGATATCGCACGACTCTCTCCAAACATTGTCAGTGCGATTCCATTGGATTTTGTTTATAGTGTTTATACCGGCCTAGATACCCGACTGGAAAGCGTATGTCCGGTCGAACACACAGCTGCCCAGCAGCTCTCTGTACAATTTTCTTGTAGGTGTTCCATTGCGTTGTAGTTGCAGTCCTGTCTCCATGGGTGACTTTGCTGGATTACATTCATCCAATCCGAAGTTCTACACGTTCCTTGCCACATACGTCTGCTGCGAAAGTTGAAGAGTTCCAGCTTCACGATTGTATGCAATTTCCATCCCAAGAAAGTGGCGTGCTGACCCGCAGGCGGATCATACAGATATCGGTTGAAAGTTGCTGCTTCAAACGAATAATGGACTTCAATTTCCTCCTCGCGATTAGTACATCGTCAACGTATATCTCATCTTCTTCATCGCTTCTGATGTGTACCTAAACAGTATTCGTGACGAATTTCTCGTTCCAGCAGCCCATATAGATTTGAGGAGCTTGCATGCCATGTTCGGAGGAGCCTGGACACCTTCAGGGACTTCATTGCAGATTTCCTTCTTGAGTTCTCCATGTAAAAACGCAGTTTTAACGTCCAATTGGTGGACATAGAATTGCTTGTGGACGCCTACCGCCAGCACAGTCCGGATGGTTGATACATAGCTCGGCAACTGGTGCATATGTTTCTTCAAAATCCACACCTTGACGTTGTAGGAAGCTAAGAAGGAAGCCCTTCGCTACCAGTCGAGCCTTGTAACGTACGGCCTGGCTATTCTCATCCTCCTTCACTCGAAATACCCTCTTGTACTTTAGGGGCTTCACGCAGCGTGGACAGGACGTCATCTTCCACACGCTATTTCCCTTCATGGACCGTAGCTCATCATCGATTGCCTCCAGCCAGTTATCACATCCGGGCATTCATGAAAACTACGCTTTTGGAACATGCGATTCTATCAGCATAGTGCGAACCTTCTCAACAATTATTCGGTTGAACCTAGTCACATCCTCTCCTCTTCTTGGCGCAACGTCCTCACTGGGACAAAGCCTGCTTCTCAGCTTAGTGTTCTATGAGCACTTCCACAGTTATTAACTGAGAGCTTCCTCTGCCAATGACCATTTTGCATGTGTATATCGTGTGGCAGGCACGAAGATACTCTATGCCCAAGGAAGTCAAGGAAATTTCCTTTACGAAAAGATCCTGGACCGACCGGGAATCGAACCCGTCACCCTCAGCATGGTCATGCTGAATACCCGTGCGTTTACCGCCTCGGCTATATGGGCCCTAGTCACTTTTCGATGGTGAATCTGCGCATTGTGGAGAGCGATGATTACCCTCCGCTACATCCGCGCACCCCTTGAACATCGCAGCATAAACGGCAACCCTGCCGACCAACGAACATCAGTTCGCGCCAATAACTCGCCGAGAGCAAACGTGTACCTTTTCGCTATTCTTTTATTAAATCATTTATACCGTAGTTTCCGCGTGTTTATTATTCCGCCGGTCTCAATCCGATTCCCCTTCGCTGTGTGTCCACTCGTCGTGACTCTGCTATCGGTCCCCGCCATCAGGTGATGGTCCCAGGAAGTGATCAATTGAGACGGAATCGGTGGTGAAAATAATCCGGTCGCTGGTTTCGATCGGAGTATCGCGAAGAACAAAAGTGTTTGCCTGTGGTAGTGTGAAGTCGCCGTAGTGTCGGCTTGCGAGCGGCAGGCGGAGAAAAAGCTCTGTGAAAAAGCTCTCCTGTGAAGGGCGATTACGATTGCAAACGTTTTTGCTAGTGTTGTGTGCGAAGAAGAAGAACCATGTCGGATGCCAAGTTTGCCATAACAAAACTGAACGGCACCAATTGGCAGACATGGAAGGTGCGAATTGAAATGTTGCTACAGCGGGAGGACCTGTGGCACGTAGTGGAAGAACCCGTCCCGGCAGATTACCTCCTGGACGATGAGTGGGTCAAAGCTGACCGAAGAGCGAAGGCAACGATCATTTTGTCGATTGATGACAATCAGTTGCCCATCGTGAAAAACAGTGTTCTTGCGCGTGACGTGTTCGCTTCTCTGAAATCGTACCATCAGAAATCAACGCGATCGGTACGGGTTTCGCTGCTTAAAAAGCTGTGTGCGTCGAATCTGTCGGAACGCGGTAATCTCGAAGAACACTTGCGGGAACTCTATGAACTTTTCGATCGGTTAGATGCCGCGGGTACCGAACTCGATAAAGACACCAAAATCTGTATGATTTTGCGTAGTCTGCCACCCTCCTTCGACGGGATTGTGACCGCTTTAGACAATCGGGCTGATGACGATATTTCGGTTGACATCGTCAAATCGAAATTGATGGACGAGTTCCATCGTCGCTTGGAACGCGAAAGTGCCGGCTCGAAAACGGAAAAAGCAATGCGTTCGGTGGAAAAGACGAAAGAGAGTCGCGTGTGCCATTTTTGTAAGAAGCCGGGTCACCTGCGCCGTGATTGCCGGAAATATAGGGCCTCAGTGAAAGAAGAAAACGGCTCTAGAAGTGAAAAAGAAAACCCGAAGGCAAAGGCAGTGCACAGTGAGGGACGAAATGTGGCATTTACCGGTGGTGACGAAATGAGCTCGCGCGCGTGGATTGTGGACAGTGGGGCGAGCGCCCACATGACCAATGACCGTGGATTCTTTGACTCGTTGAAAAACTTTGCTGGTGGGTGGATCACGCTCGCCGATGGGAAGAAGACAGAAATCCTTGGAGAAGGTAGTGGGGTGCTTCGCGGAGTGGACTATCGTGGTGAGCCGGTCAGAATCGAAGTGAGTGACATGAAATACGTGCCTGGTCTCGCGACCAGCTTGATTTCGGTGGCGAAGCTAGCCGAGAAGAAACTTGAAGTGAACTTTAACAGTGACGGTTGCCGAATCATGGATGCAGGAGGAGCTGTCGTTGCGACTGGCTGTCGTTACGGTGGCCTGTACTACTTGCGGACGATCGAGGAATCCAACAAGGCGTCGACGGGTGAGCACAACGTAAACTGCCAGCATCAATGGCACCGGCGGTTGGGCCACAGAGATTGGGCCGCCGCTGAGCGAGTCGTCAAGGAAGGCCTTGCTACGGGCATTAAGGTAAGCGACTGTGGTTTACGTCTTGTATGTGAATGTTGTATGGAAGGAAAGTCGGCAAGGCTGCCGTTTCCTCCAGTTACCGAGCGGAAGGCAGATCGGGTCCTCGACATCGTCCACACGGACCTATGCGGCCCGATGAAAACGACAACGCCCAGTGGAAATCGCTACGTAATGCATCTCATAGACGACTATAGCCGCTTCACAGTTACCTATCTACTGAAGCAGAAATCGGAAGCGACGGAGCTCATCAAGGAATACGTGAGATGGACGGAGACCCTGTTTGGAAGGAAGGTTCGCGTGATCCGCTCCGACGGCGGCGGGGAGTTCAACAACAACGAGTTGAAGGCTTTCTATCGTTCTGAAGGGATCAAGCCGCAGTTCACCGCGCCGTACTCGCCTCAGCAGAACGGCGTGGCTGAGCGGAAGAACCGCTCGATAACAGAGATGGCTACCTGCATGCTTCTCGATGCCGGTATGGACAAGCGTTACTGGGGTGAAGCTGTGCTTACGGCAACATACCTGCAGAACCGCTTACCGTCGAGGTCGCTCCAGCAAACACCGTTCGAGCTCTGGTGGGGGCGTAAGCCGGACTTGGCACATCTCCGGGTATTTGGTGCCGAAGCCTTCGTACACGTTCCGGAGCAGAAGCGCAGCAAACTAGACAGCAAATCCCGCAAATTGAAGTTTGTGGGGTATTCGATGGAGCATAAGGCTTATCGGTTCGTCGACTGCGAAACCGATTTGATTACCGTTAGTCGCGACGCTCGTTTTCTCGAGTTGGGAAATGGGACATCAACAGTAGAAATCTCAACGTCGACACCGGAGAAGCGCTCTGGCGAACGGGATCGGCCTGCTTCTAGCGAGGAGGAGAACCAGAGGAAGGAGGAGCTCAACGACGAGTCCGATGCGGAAGATTTTGAAGACGCCGAGGATGAAGCTCCATTACGTGTGGAACAGGCGCGCCGCCCGCAGCGAACAACTCGTGGTGTAGCACCGCGACGTCTGGAGGACTACGTGCTGGATTATGCGGTAGGCACAGCAGCGTGCGCTACTCAGGAACCCGTGAACTACAAAGAAGCCTTGGAGATTGCTGATTGGCGAGCCGCGATGGAAGATGAGCTGGAATCGCATCGCCGGAACCACACTTGGGAGCTTGTACCGTTACCAAAAGGCAAGAAGTTGGTAGGCTCCAAGTGGGTATTCAAGCTGAAACGTGACGAAGAAGGGAAGATCGTGAAGCACAAAGCCAGAGTTGTGGCTCAAGGCTACACACAGCGGTTTGGAGAAGATTTCGAGGAAGTGTACGCTCCAGTCACAAGGCATGCGACGTTCAGGACGTTTCTGACGGTTGCGGCCAAGCGTGGTATGGCAGTGAAGCATTTGGACATAAAGACTGCCTACCTGAACGGAGTCCTGGAGGAAGAAGTCTTCATGCGCCAGCCGCCCGGCTACGCGGTGCAAGGGCAGGAGAGTCTCGTCTGTAAATTGCAGAAAAGCATCTACGGGCTGCGCCAATCGGCGCGCTGTTGGAACAAGCGCCTGCACGATACGCTAACGAAACTGGGATTCAAACAATCAAGTTCCGATCCGTGTATGTACGTGAGGAAGAGTGGTGCAACCAGCGTGTTCCTGCTGGTATACGTAGACGATATGCTCGTCGCTTCGTCCGATGAAGAGGAGTTGCAGAAGGTGATCCGGAGT
Source organism: Aedes albopictus (assembly GCF_035046485.1). Classification (NCBI taxonomy): domain Eukaryota; kingdom Metazoa; phylum Arthropoda; class Insecta; order Diptera; family Culicidae; genus Aedes; species Aedes albopictus. Next base: position 372,866,762 of record NC_085138.1, on the reverse strand, counting down.
CTCAGTGAAGAATTTGATCTGACCTGTCTAGGAGATGTCCGCCACTTCCTTGGCATGGAAGTCCGTCGGGATGAACAAGGGTACAGAATTCGTCTACAAAACCATATCGAGGAACTGCTGAAGACTACAGGAATGAGTGACGCAAAACCGGCCAAATCTCCCATGGATCCGGGGTATTTGAAGACCGAAGATCAAAGTGAACCGTTGAAAGATCCTGAAAAGTTCAGAAGCGTCGTGGGAAGCCTGCTGTACTTGTCCGTAGTGGCCAGACCGGATATCGCCAACAGTGCGGCCATTCTCGGGCGGAAGTTCGCTGCTCCTACAGAGTCGGACTGGACAGCCGCCAAGCGTGTCCTGTGCTATTTACAGAAGACGAAGAGCTGCAGCCTGCGCTTGGGCGGTGCATTCGAAGAACCGTTGTCAGGATATTCGGATGCCGACTGGGCCGGCGATTTGCGAAGTCGAAGATCAACATCTGGGTTCGCGTTTCAGTTCGGAGGAGCTACCATTTCGTGGGCCAGCCGTGGACAGACAAGCGTCACACTGTCGTCCATGGAGGCCGAATACGTGGCGCTCAGTGAGGCTTGCCAGGAGGCTATCTGGCTACGACAGCTGCTTGCTGATTTCGGAGAGCGCCAAGCGGAACCAACAACTATCAAGGAGGACAATCAAAGATGCCTCGCGTTCGTCCGGACAGAGAGATCCAGTCGTAGGTCCAAACATATTGATACGCGGGAGAAATTCGTCCAGGAGCTTTGCCAAAAGAACCAAGTTGCGCTGGAATACTGTCCGACTGAGCTGATGACCGCAGATATTTTGACAAAACCGTTGGGACCGACGAAGCACGACCGCTTCTGTGGTCTCCTTGGATTGGAATAACATCGATTGCGGAGGCTGCACATCGAGGAGGAGTGTGGAGAGCGATGATTACCCTCCGCTACATCCGCGCACCCCTTGAACATCGCAGCATAAACGGCAACCCTGCCGACCAACGAACATCAGTTCGCGCCAATAACTTGCCGAGAGCAAACGTGTACCTTTTCGCTATTCTTTTATTAAATCATTTATACCGTAGTTTCCGCGTGTTTATTATTCCGCCGGTCTCAATCCGATTCCCCTTCGCTGTGTGTCCACTCGTCGTGACTCTGCTATCGGTCCCCGCCATCACGCATACACCAGATCGTCAGCAGAAAACTCTCTTTTCACGGTCCCATGACGTCGATTGTGTTGGAAGTTAGGTAGCGTTGAACGCTCGGGTAGCGTCGAACCTTCAGGTACGAGTTTGGAGTGTTGGAGCGAGGTAGATTTGTTGGCGTAGGTATGATGTTATTAAAGAAGATAGTCAAATTGTATATACCTGGAATGAATAAAGAGTGCGACGGTTGCTGATTGAGGTATCAGTCGGCAGCCGTCTAGTTTGATGGAAGATGTCTAGCGTTTTATTTTCATTGTAATTCAGAAACAGTCATCGACGGAGCTAGCCTCGCTATGGCCTGCGTGGCCATGGTGGACTAGCTCCAACAGGTTATGGGCCCAGGAGCGTGTTCCACAGCACGTATCGACCGGGAGAAGGATCGGCCGCATAAGTCGCGGAGTCGCAGCACGGGATCCTTGGGCGGATGGATTGGCTGCAACGGAGGACAGGATCCATGGGAATGTTGGCGATACGGGTCAACTGGATGACTGCTGGCTGGTCACCGGACGGAGCTCGAGGATTGTTGTGAGTTGAATCGGATGCAGCTCGGTGGTCGCACCTGGACGAAAAGGTTGGCGACAGGAGGAGTGATCCGGAGGACAACATGAAGGTGGAGCTCGGAGATGGACCTGGTCGGAGCTCGGAACTGGTGTAGAGCTGGTGCAAGCGTCGGAGTTGGGCCACTTGCCAAGCGTTGGAGTGAGCAGGAGCTTCGAACCAGGAGGAGGTAATCGTGGTTGGAAGGTTGCGACGCTAAGGAGTGTTGGAAGTTAGGTAGCGTTGAACGCTCGGGTAGCGTCGAACCTTCAGGTACGAGTTTGGAGTGTTGGAGCGAGGTAGATTTGTTGGCGTAGGTATGATGTTATTAAAGAAGATAGTCAAATTGTATATACCTGGAATGAATAAAGAGTGCGACGGTTGCTGATTGAGGTATCAGTCGGCAGCCGTCTAGTTTGATGGAAGATGTCTAGCGTTTTATTTTCATTGTAATTCAGAAACAGTCATCGACGGAGCTAGCCTCGCTATGGCCTGCGTGGCCATGGTGGACTAGCTCCAACAGATTGAACTGTTCGTTTTGCTTGTCGTTCACGGCTACGGAGGTAGTTCTCCTGGGCTTCAGCAAATCTAACGGTGTAGAGACAGTTCTTCCAAGGAAAAGCTCTGCAGGAGACTTGCCATTAGGTGCGCTTCGATTCGGGGTCGACCGGTAGACGGACAGGTAAGTTTGAAGATGCTGAAACGTCGTGGTTTTTCCTCCTTCTCGAAGCTTCTTGAGTCCTCTCTTAAGAGTGTCTACGAAGCGCTCAGCTTGTTCATTAGACTGTGGATGGTATGGTGCAATTGTCAAGTGCGTTATTTCATTTTCATCACAAAACTGAAGCGGGCGCTAACAAATTGCGTTCCGTTGTCCGAAACGAGGGTCCTTGGATTACCAAATCTTGCAAAGATTTCCTGAAGTATGTCCAGCGTCGCTGATGTGGTAGTGCTTCGTGTTCGAAAAATTTCCGGCCATTTTGAGAAAGCGTCGATTACCAGAAAATAGTAAAAACCGTCAATCGGGCCAGCATAATCGATGTGCACTCTCTCCCACGGCTTCGATGGAACAGGCAACGATTCCAAATCCGTTTTGCGAGGTGACTTCCCGGATAAAAACTAACCATAGGGTGTATGGTGAAAACCATTCCTGCACCATACAGTGTACCAGCTACAATAAAGTGTATTGTAATGAAATGGTTCGCTATACTATACATTTACATTGGATTTTTATGTAACAATATATTATACTGTTTTTCTTACGTTTGAACCATTCACTTTTCCGAAACATTATTTTTCCGTGAATTTTTAATTATTTCTGGTGTTCGATTTGAATAGATCGTATGTTTGCTGTGATTCCTATGCAGATTCGACCTATTCAAATCGAACACCAGATTTATTCAGTTTAAGATTTTTTCCGTGCTTTGTTTTGTTGATGTTTGTGACTTTTTTGATCCAAAGGAAAGGAAAGAAAAAAAAGTGAATAAGTTGAAACATCAATTTAACCTTTTGGAATCGATTTTTTTCGCCGCTGTTGACGCAACCTCGCCGGTGTCGAACACGTTTGTTATGCTCGGTTTCATCGCCGGGGTCATATATGACCCCTCCGGCTCCAAAGGGTTAGTGCCAATAACATATTTAAATCAGTGGTAAACCAGATGTCCTAAGAACTGCAGGTCCAAGCAGGGGTCCAAGAGATATGGCGGGCTCGAGGGCGGGCTAGGTGTGTAGAGTGCGATGAGAGAAATACTAATGCAATGTAGGCCAACCCGGAAAGATGCAGGTCAGATTACCGTAAATCAGTAGATGAGTTCAACACTTCAACACTATTCTTTCTGTATTTGCATTTAGGGGAGTTTTCTCCTCTTCTCTCATGTGAACTTGCCTTCGACCACAATCGAATCAAATGCGGTTGACAAACTTTATCTTTGACGTAGAGCCATCTTTAACATATGGACTGGACTGAACACTGAAATGACTTTTAATATAGGTTCATCTGCGGGTTCGCTTTTTAACCTAACTTATATTTGAATCGAACTTGACAGTTATCTCATGAGTTGTTATGTATTTCAAACTTTAGTCAAACTGGTGCCTCAATATTGCAATAACGGTTAAGCACGCTGTAATGATACTTATGTACCTCGTCACCCACTTCATGCAACTACATTAGTGGTCTAATAACACTTAGCGCGCTCGGCATAGTTCCATCATGCCGCTCAAAGTGTTGCCACAAATAATGCTTAGTTTGCGAAACCCGGTTATCTGGCTGGTGGGGAATGGGAGCCTAAGCTTCAACTGTTAATGCAATCAGAGACTACTCAGACTTAGACGTGGGCGATCCTATATATGGAGGGTTATCCAAAACGCTCTGGGAATTCCCAAAGCGCATTCTAATAAATCTAATAAGCCTAAGATGCCATTAACAGGAGGAAAATGGCAAGATAATATAACAATATATGGTTTATGTAATGTAAAACAATTCAACATAACAAAAGAGAACCATTCCAAAACCATTTGATTAAATGTATAACCAGTAGTGAAATTACAATTAAAAACAATTTATTTACGGTACATTTTATTGTTTGAAACCATTCATGTACCATACAATGTACGGTATATTTAAACCCACGTATCAGTATTTTGAACAATTCATTAACAATAAAATGTATGGTTTTGCAAAAAAATATATATGGAGAAAAATATTTTTTTATATTGTTACGATACTTAACAACCTGTATAATATATTGTAAAAATCTTATTTACAATTCACGGTATGGTATCCAACATTACATCTTATTGTTTTTGTATTTTTATTTTTACAGTGGTGTCTATTGTAAAAATATGGTTCTAAATAGTACTGTTACAATATAACGTTCGGTTTTTCTACTGTATTTTTTATTCGGGTTGGCAGCTTCAGCACATGATCTACAGCACCGGACAAGTCCTTCGATGTCATCATCAATCTTGGGCCAGTAGACGAAACTTCTTGCAAGCGACTTCATCCGGTCCATTCCTGGGTGACCTCTATGTAGCTGCTGAAGAATGCGTTTCCGAAAACGAACAGGAACAACAACTCGATATCCGAACATGATGCATCCTTGGACGATCTGAAGACTGTCCCGGCGAGTGAAAAACTGCTGGACGGCTGGGTCACTAATCTCCGTGGAATGTTCGGGCCAACCTTCGTTTATGTGAAGCATAACTGATTTCAGAGCGGAATCCTTCGAACTTTCAGCAGCGATCATTTCTGACGTCACTTGACTTGATGTGGAATCACTGAGAACGGCTTGAACATCGGCTTCCATTTGTATAGAAGCAATGACATACTCCTCGTCGACTCGTTCATGGCACTTCATCAATCTTGAAAGCAAGTCAGCATGTCCGAATTCCTCAGTTTTCACAAATTGGATGTCGAAGTTGTACAGCATCAGTGTTAGAGCCCAACGTTGAAGTCGGTTGGCAGTGTATACAGGAATGCCTTTCTTGCTTCCAAACACCTTGAGTAGCGGTTTGTGATCCGTTTGCAAAATAAATTTCCGACCGAATAGCATCTTATGGAAGCGGGTTACAGCGAACACTAGAGCCAGGGCTTCTTTCTCCATTTGTCCGTAATTCTGTTCTGCAGCGGTGAGAGATCTTGAATCATGCGAAATAGCCTTCACTGATCCGTTCGGAAAACGATGCATAATAACTGCGCCTACGCCATCTTTTGATGCATCTCCTGCGACAATAATGTCCTTGTTTGGGTCAAAATGGGTCAGCAACAGATCTGATTTCAGCAGCGTTTTGAATTTCTCGAACGATTTCTGGCAGCTATCCGTCCATTCTCACTTAACGTTCTTCTTCAGCAAGTAGTCCATGGGTGCTCGTAGATCCTTCATTTGCTTGACGAAACGTCCATAATAATTGATGGCTCCAAGGTATGATCGAAGCTGCGACACGTTTTTGGGAGCTGGCATCTGCGAAATAGCACTTGTCTTCGCTGGATCTGGTCGTAAACAGTCTTGATCGATGATGTGTCCTAGGAACTTGATTTATGAGAGACCAAAGCGGCATTTATCCCATCCTCGTCGGCAATTGTCACAACTCCAATTAATTAAAGACTAGTTGTAGTTTAGGTCTATTTACTTCGGAGGTTGGAACAGTAATAATTGTATAAAAGTATAATGTCATACAACTTAATTAACATAGGCTTCTTTGATCATTGAGTTGTCCAAAAAATGTCTCACGAAACCTAATGTAAGCCTATCCATATACGTGAGAACAAAAGATGTTTACAAAGTTCTTATAGATAGATTAACACGGGAAATCTGAACACAAACCACTACCACACAGGAATTTGGATTGGTCGATGGCTTCAGGCCATTCCTCTATAACATAAAGATTTCCTGTTAAATTCGCAGTAGCAATGACCTCGTTGTCCTTTTTGAGAACCGCTACGGAAATGCAGAGGATGACCACAACGCCCGCCTTCACCAGTTTCTTCACTCAGGAACATAGAGTACATCCTTCATGAACAGCGGGGTGTTCTTGTTACTGCTTCCAGCGATAGCTCTCACAAACTTGGACACCAACGTTTCTCCGTCTTTTGCGATTTGGATTTCGATTGGTTGCTTGAGTCGACAGCTTTCCGAGAATACAGCTACACCATTCACCGCTTGGTCGCTTGAACGTGAATCGAGCATAAACGCCAGCTTACCGGTTCGTGGTTTCTCCGTCTTGCGACTTGCTATACGAAACTTACCGCCTTCCGTTGATCTGCCGAATTAGCTTCACCGCCTTTCTGTCGACAATCTTTCTTCAGGTGTCCTTGCTTACCGCACTTGATGAACTTGCCTTGAAACTTCATTTGCTGCCGATTGTTTTCTTCAGAAAACGCTGTTGTTCAACTCGGCATCGCCCCAAACTTCGTGACGTTCGGTTCGTTTGAGCTCCTCTGCCAATAAGCGTTGCTTGACGACCTCCAAACTCAGCTCTTCCTCAGGGAAGTTTTCAAGTGCTGGCACCAAGGGATCAAACGTATCCGAAAGGGTTTGAAAAAGCAGAATGGCCAGGTCGGCTTACTCGATTCTTACCGCGGCAGTCTTCAATTGCCGGATCAGATCTTCGAACACCAGGAGATGCGCCCTCACGGGCGTACTTGAACGCCAAACGATTCAGTTGCTTCTTCACCCGATTTTGAGCGCTTTCCACATTACCTTGGCTGTTCGCTCTTCACATACAATCACCAGATATTCGTTTGTTAAGAAACTGACGATAAACGACTTGATGGAAGGCCTTGATCCGCAAACTTGATCAACTTATCCATTTGGCCGCCTTCAAAAACATGGCCATACGTAGCACCTTTTTCCAGCACAGCCTCCCGTATCGTTACACCTGGAGATCACCACAACAAACGGAATCTCAAATCTACCACGTTCTGATTGGCGGACGGCACTTCTCCGATATTATCGACGTCAGGACCTATCGTGGCGCCTGTTTTGCTACTGATGTTGACCGTGTCGTGTCGTAACTGTACTCTTTATTGAATTCATGTGTGCATTACAAATAGGGTTATAAATGTTCATGATGACAAAAGGTTGACAATACAACATCCCCCCTCACAATTGAATTAGAATCAATTTATAAATGTTTATGTAACAAACTCTGCAAATCTGGCTGGTTTTTTAATCTCCTGCTTAGGACGCCCTTCTGTCTCTCGTACTTCCCCAGTCTGGAACGGTGATTGATCAAACATCGAATTGTAACAGTCGATACCTGATGAATCGGTCGCCCTCGCGTTGCTTAACGTTGGCCTTCTCGAAGTTTCTCTTGGGGTAACTGCCTCATCGCTGCTCTTCGTATAGTCATAACGTTCAAATACCTTTGTCTTTTCAGTTCTACGTTGCGCTGTGGGTGATTGGTCCATCTGCTGTCTGTTATCGCTGCTATTCGCCGTGACTGTTGTGTTCCCTTGTCGTGGTTTAACGTGAACAGCACTTCGTCTGTACACTCCACCATCTTGTGTTGCAACTTCACACGATTGATCAGGAAGCTTCCGTAACACCACAGCTTTTTCCCACTGAGAACCCAGGTCTGGTCGTCGCTGAACAAAGACGTTGCCACCGATTTGTAGCTCTGGGAGTTCTCTCGCTTTCCTGTCGTAACTAACCTTCGTAAGTTTTCTTTTCTCACTGATTCGTTGCTTCACTTGTTTCGCACCGGGAGGCTGCAGTTTGTTCGTCACTACCGGTATAGCATTTCGCGTATCTCTGGAGAACAACCGTTGATTTGGACTCGAACCCACTGAGTTGGGTGTATTCCGATGCTGCAACAGAGCTTGCCAAAAATCTACTCTCGTTCGCTGGCATTTGTAGTAGAGCTGCTTCATCGCTTTTACTGCCGATTCCGCTTTACCGTTGCCTTCGGGATGATATGGAGACGATGTCGTATGTTTGAACTTCCATTCCTTTGCAAACCTCGCCCAATCCACACAGTCGAACTGCGGACCGTTATCCGTAACCACCACCTCAGGGGTTCCGTGCCTTGCAAAGTGTCGCTTACATACCTGGATGACATTCTTCGTCCTGGTATCGCTGAGAAAATCGACTTCCACGAAGTCCGAAAAACTATCCGCCAGAACAAGCATCGAAATCCGTTTTCCTTTCTCCTTGACCTCGCCTAGGTCTATGTTCACACGTTGAAATGGATACTCTGGGATTTGATGAGATTTCATCGGAGCCTTGTGTTGCTTTGCGCTGAACTCCGCGCAAACTTCGCAATTGCGGATGTAATTAGTTATTTGTTCCGTCATACCTGGCCAAAATAATGACTCTCTTGCTGCACGCAAACTGTAATCTATACCAAGGTGAGCAGTGTGCAAGTTGTCCATGAACTGCCTTCTGAGACGCTTCGGAACAAGAACTCTGTCACCCTTTAAAATGACTCCCTGACACATCGTCAATTCATCTTGTAGTGCTCGGTAACTTAGCAGCTCGTCATCCAAATCTTCCTTTTTCTCCGGCCAACCGTTAGTCAATACTTGGCACAGCTTGTACAGGGTTTCATCCTTTCTCGTTTCGTCGGCGATCTCTTTGAATCGATCATCTGATAGACTGATCACCTCGATCACGTTGACGTTCGAAATCTCATCAAAGGCTGCGTCAACTCGATTCCTCTGAAGTACTTCAGCATCAGCGGATGCTGATTCCTTGGCCTGTCGGTCCTTGCCAATCGCTGTTCTCGAAAGCAGATCTGCGATGTGCATTTCGATACCTTTCTTATATTTAACTACGATGTCATATCGTTGCAGTGCCATCATCATCCGTTGTAGTCTGAATGGTGCGCTGGTGATAGGCTTCTTAAAAATATCTTCGAGCGGTTTGTGGTCGGACTCCACAATAACCCGAGGTTTTCCAGCAACGTATTGATCGAACCGTTTGCAAGCGAAAACGATCGCCAAACATTCTCTCTCGATAGGGGCATAGTTGCTTTCGGTCTTCGTTAGTGTCCTCGATCCATACGCCACCGGTCGTCCATCTTGCATCAATACGCATCCAACGCCAATTTTGCTTGCATCACATTGGATTGTGAGTTGTTCGTCTGGATCATAGTAGCGTAGCACAGGTGTTTTTGTTACAAGATGCTTAATTTGTTGGAATGCTTCGTCGGCCTCATCGTTCCAAATATACTCCGACTCGTCACGCGTTAACTTGCGAAGAGGTGCACTGACGTCAGCTAGCCTTGGCAAAAACTTGGCAAGATACGTTGATAATCCAAGAAACGTCATCAGTGCTTTCTTATTCTTCGGCGTTTGAATTTCTGCGATAGCGGAGACCTTGTTCGGGTCCGGCATCACTCCCTGATCCGTCAGCACGTGCCCAAAGAAAGGCACCGAAGATAGGGCTATCTTCACCTTCGAACGATTAAGCTTCAAACCTCGTTCCCGACACCTTTGCAACACATTCCTCAGGTTTTGGTTATGGTCCACCATGGCTTCCTCCACCGTTTCTCCACATCCGAAAACAATAATATCGTCCGCCAAGCACCTCACTCCTTTCAGCCCAGACACCACTTGTTGTTGGGCTTTTTGAAAAATCTCCGGTGCACACGAAACTCCGAAAGGCATTCGTTTCCATCTGTAAACGCCCATGGGTGTCCAGAAAGCTGTGAGATCTGAGCTTTCTTCGTCTAGCTGCAGGTGCCAAAACCCGTTCTTCGCATCCAGTACCGTAAACACTTTTGCCTTTGTGAAGTCTGGTAACATCTCCTCGATGGTCGGAATCTGATGATTCACTCTCTTTATTGCCTGGTTTAGCTCCGACGGATCCAAACAGATGCGTAGCTTCTCTCCCTTTTTCACTAACACCAGGTTGGACAGCCACTCCATATGTCGATCTACCGGTTCGACAATGCCCTTCTCCTCCAATTCACTTATTTTTGCCTTAAGTTCCGGAAGATACGCCAGCGGAATCCTGCGTGGTTTTTGCTGTACCGCTGCAATAGATTTGTCTATTTCAATCCGGAACTTTCCGTGAAACTTGCCGTCCCCAATAAACACATCTTTAAACTTACGCATGGTTTGTGTGCAGTCCTCCTGCAAGTCATCAATGGTGTAGATGTCGTGAACTTTGATGATCCCCAAATCTATCGCTGATTGTGCTGACAATAGTGGTGGACGAGTTTTGTTAACTACCACAAACGTTAACTGTTTGGATCCATGCTTTAACTGTATATCCAGCTTCACCTTGCCCTTCGGAGTGATTATTTTTCCGGAGTAGCATCGCAGTCGTACGTTGGTTGCTTGCAGATCATGTTTAGGGACCAATCGCTTCAAATCGTTGTCGCATATTACATTCACACGGGCCCCCGTGTCTACCTGTACATCGAAAAGTCTGCTCAGTGCCCCGTCGAGAACTTTCAGTTGCACCATAATCTTCCCAGCGCCGTGCTTTCCATCGCTGTCCACCTTCGCAATGTCAACGTACTCACACTCCTCTTCCGTCTCGCAGTCGTCCGAATCCGTAGATCTGCCGTCCACTCGCCTAATGTTTCTGCGTCTAAATTTGTTGGAAGTCTTCGACCGGCATACTTTTCGAGAATGATTCAGCCTTCCGCATTTCAAGCACTTTTTTCCCCATGCGGGACACTGATTTTTGTCCGCGGCGTGTCTTCCGCCGCAATATATGCACTGACTTATCTTCTTTGTAGCTGTAACCTTCAGTGCATCTGCTGTGCATACCGACGGCTCTTCTTTATAGGACGTCATTTTCTCATATCTAGCGTAACATTTGAAAAGGGCCTATCTGCAAAACGTAAACATTGAGAAAATCGCATGAGAAGATTACCTCCCAGATTAGTTATTCCTATTTAAAAACGAAATACTTTTTTAGGTGTTTTATTCCATCTATTGACACATATGGGAATCTACTTCATGGTTGTGTGCATTATTTGCATCATACTATAGCAAAAATTCCATAAATAATGTATTTTTAACATGAACGGCAGATAGGCCCTTTTACAATCTAAAAATCAGTTAGGCCCTTTCAGTTAGGCCCTTTTATCGACGGCAATTTCAGTTAGGCCCTTTTATTTTTTTCTTATTTTTAGCTAATTTTAATTATTCTGGATTATTATTATCGATAATTCAAGGAAAGTTAAAGAGCTACTCAAAATTTTTGGAAAACATGAAAAATAACCCAAATTTACAAAAGGGCCTATCTGATTTGAAGGAAAAATTTCAGTTAGGCCCTTTTATTTTTTCTTAATTTTAGCTAATTTGAAATATTTTGGATTTATTTTCATCTATTGTTCAAGGAAAGTTAAAGAACTACTAAAAATTATTGGAAAATATGAAAAATAATCAAAATTTACAAAAGGGCCTATCTGATTTGAAAGGTAATTTTCAGTTAGGCCCTTTTGAATGCAGTTAGGCCCTAAAAGATTATTCAATTTCAGATAGGCCCTTTTAAAATTTATTTAAAATACGGGTAAAATAGCTCTTTTCTCATTGATTAAGGTGTTATGGGATAGCTTAGGTAGATATTGATAGGAATAGTGAAAAATCGGGTTTGTTTACATTTTGCAGATAGGCCCTTTTCAAATGTTACGCTAGATATTGCTGAGCCAACTCTTCAATCTGTTGATGATCCTTGATTTTCTTCACCATATCCTTCAGGCTGAGGTCACCAGCTTTCAACAGTTCTCTTCGAACCAGATTATCTCGAATCCCAGCAATGATTCTGTCCTTGATATGTTCCTCAAGCTCATCCGCCGCATAGCTGCATCCTTGGGCTTTCTTCTTCAAGCGCTTGACGTAATCGTCAATACCTTCTGCTTCTCGCTGGCTCATGGTTTGGAATTCTGCACGCTCCACTCTTTTATCCCGTTTCGGAACCAACTGAGCTTCCATTTTCTGCAGAATCGTACTGGTACTATCCTTTTCGGCCGACGTCAAATTCAGCTCTTCGACCAACATTACGCCGTCCGCACCCATAATGGACATCAACATTGCTACTTGTTGGCTCGCTGGTTTGGTAGCCACGTTTGTAGCAACCGAGTAATAATTCCATTGTAGCTTGAACACTTTGAACGCGTCTTCATCGTTCAACCCCAGCTTCAGGGGCGCTGGTACTGGAATTCCGCTCATTTTGTAAACAAAAAAAACTCAATTTGCTTTTTCCGCGCGAAAAACACTTCTACAACCGACTTTTTACTACGAATCGACCGGCGATAGCCTCGTCTACGCTTCCATGTTCATTTCGGATCGGAATTTCGCGAAAAATAACCAATTTGATCCCGTTTCTGACACCATGTTTTGCTACTGATGTTGACCGTGTCGTGTCGTAACTGTACTCTTTATTGAATTCATGTGTGCATTACAAATAGGGTTATAAATGTTCATGATGACAAAAGGTTGACAATACAACAGCGCCAACATCGACTCCGACCACTATCTGGTGATGGTCAAACTGCGCCCAAAACTTTCCGTCATCAACAATGTACGGTACCGGCGACCGCAACGGTACAACCTAGAGCGACTAAACCAACCGGATGTCGCCTCAGCATACGCGCAGAATCTCCAGGCCGCGTTGCCAGACGAGGGCGAGCTCGATCAGGCCCCTCTAGAGGACTGCTGGAGTACAGTGGAAGCAGCCGTCAACGACGCAGTCGAGAACGGAATTGACTTAACGAATTTTTCGACGAAGAGTGCAGAACGGTTTTGGAGGAGAAGAACGCAACGCGGGCGGTAATGCTGCAGCAAGGGACAAGACAGAAAGTGGAACGTTACAAACAGAAGCGGAAACAGCAGACCCGCTTCTTTCGGGAGAAAAAGCGCCGCCTGGAAGAAGCGGAGTGCGAAGAAATGGAACTGTGCTGTGCCGTTCCCGAGGAACACGGCAGTTCTACTAGAAGCTCAACGCATCCCGCAACGGCTTCGTGTCGCGAGCCGAAATGTGCAGAGATAAGGACGGAGGTCTCTTGACGGACGGACGTGAGGTGATCGAAAGGTGGAAGCAGTACTTCGATCAGCACCTGAACGGCGTGGAGAACGTAGGTACGGGAGACCACGGCAAAGAAGGAAACGACGACACCAGTGCAGCGGAGGACGGAAATGAACCAACTCTCACGCTGAGGCAAGGTTAGGATGCCATTCAGCAGCGCAAAGTCAACAAAGCAGCTGATAAGGATGGTATCGCAGCTGAACTCATCAAGATGGGCCTAGAAAAGTTGGCCACCTGTCTGCATCGGCTGATAGTCCAAGATCAGGGAAACCGAACAAATATCGGAGGAGTGGAAGAACGGAGTAATCTGTTCCATTCATAAGAAAGGCGACCATTTGAAATTTGAGAACTTCCGAGCGATCATCATTTTGAATTCTGCCTACAAATGATGTTGAACAAGTAATTGGAGTAAAGTTACTGCGTAGCCAACAAGGTATCAAGGTAGGTAGTCTGATCTGATTGTAGAAAATGACGCTCTAAAATGATTGTAAATCGAAACTTACCTTTAAGCCCGCTCTTATGGGTCATAAGCTTATCGGGATGGTCGAGTCTATAAGGATTCATCTCGGTCAACTCTCTCACTCTACCATCGACTTCGATGTCCGAATTTCCATCCGAACTTGGCGGAATGGCCATCGTTGATTCCAGTATTGACGCCTCGGTTTCTTGATCGTTCATCGTCACGTCTTTGTCTAAATTTACGTCTGTAAGCATAATAGAGCAATTAAAAAATCAACTGAAAATTGATTAAAATAAGCATTGCTTTTCATAATTCTTTACCAGCTTGCAGAACCAGCACCTTCAAGCAAGACCGTTTGAACTCGTAGAACAAATCAAACATCTCCTTGCACTCCTGGCAGCAATTCAGCTGCTCATGGGAGGCATCCCATCTCCCCACTCCCAGCACAAATTCAATTCGCCTCCGAGTGATCAGCCCTCGACCATCGGGATCCCGGAAATGCGCTAGGCAAAACTGACACGTTACTTCGGGTAGTTCGGCCAAAGTGATGGCCGGTAGATCCTTAAGCGGCTTCAAAGCTTCGCCGATCGGATCCGGTTTACAATCCGCCGGTGATTCACATACTTCAAGCTTGACTTCGCCCAGCTCCAGCAGGTCGGCAGCGACGACAGGATTTCCCGTCTGGTCCGGTGGTTCCTCTTTGACGCGGATGTCCACAGTCGATTTCGTTGGATTTGAATGTTCCTCTAGAATAGTTTCGAAAATTTTTGATGACTCTGTTTAACAACCTGGCGTTAAAACGAAATACCTTTTGGGGGCGGTCCAAAAGTTGCGGCGCGATTCAGCACGTACTTCTGATGCTCCCCAGCCCATTTATTCGAAGAATTCCAAGCCATGGGTGCTTGGCTCATTTTGTTAGCCACTGCTTTTTGTCGGCGCTGTTTGTGCAATAACTCTCAATATTAAATCACTGTTTAGCTGTTCTTTTTCACTTTAATTATCCGAAAAATAATTGAAAAACCCGTAAGGCTTCCGAGACTGAGATACGATGCATGAAAACAAAACATTAAGGTGCTAACACGCAAAAACGGCCACGCTCAAAAATGTGTTCGGCCTGCACATTTTTAGTAAACATCCATGCCGCACATGACTGTGTTCGAAACACACATTTTTTTTAAATTGCTCGTACGCTCATATGAGCATGTATTTTGCAATAATTTCGACATGGCAACCTCACTGGGTTTATAAACCACCTTCAAATACCGAAAAATATTGATATTTTGCAAAAATGTGAGCGTGCGAGCAATTTAAAAAAATGTGTGTTTCCAACACAGACCCTGTGCGGCATGGGCGCTACTCAAAAATGAGAGCTTTTATTTTAGAGAGAATACACTATTTTGCCCAGACGTCAAAATTTGCCACACTGAAGTTTGTCTTCGCGCGAAGCGAAGCAACCGTTGTTGGACCCCTCAAACATGTTCCACAATCGACAAAGTAGAACAAACAAACTGTATGCATGCATTCGCAAATCGCATCAGCTGAGCGCAAAAGCTTTCACTCCACCCACCGTCCATCGCGATTCACAAAGCAAAACAAAAGCGTCCGAGTTCGTATTCGTATCTTTCTTGTGTGCAGATTAATTACGCTCGTCGTCTGGCCGGAAATAAAGTGGTTTTGTTTTATCGCCAATTTATTTGTTCTGTGTGGTTTCGTTTCTCATCAAGTGCGTTATCATCAGTGGCGGTTGTGAAAGTGATAAGTGCTCCGAGCTAGATTATTGTGTGCCCGTCGTCAGATTTAATCGATCGAGTGTTTCAAACGGTTTGATTCGTTACAATCTGCTTTGTGTAGAGTGAATCGTCCTTGGAATCCTCCCCCCATTTTCATCCGTTGAAAGGTGAGTCACTGTTAGGGTTACCAGACGTACTCTTTTTAGAGTACAGGTACTCTTTTTCGGCAAAAAATTGGGAGTACTATTCTTTTTGGTAAAATGGGCCCAATTGTACTCTTTTTGCAAAACTACATTTTTTCTGATAAAATATACATATCAATAAAAATAACCTTCCAAGTAGTAAAATAATCAGTATGCTACAAATTAGAATCACTTAACGATAGGTCTTATCTGCTGAAGAAAGGCCATCTTTATTTTCCCTTTCTTCCATCGAAATCACACTAATCCATACAGATTATGATTTGCTCCTTGCTGGAAAATGTTGTTAAAACTGTCGTTTTTTAATTTGTTGTGAAAAAATGGCTCCACTTTGATGTGCAATAATCGGAATTCGTTCGTTATTCCTCCAAATACTGAACGCCATACCTCCCAACATAATAATCGGAAGGGTAAGAAATAACGAAAGTATTTCGTTTCTGTAATATGTTAGCTTTTGAAAGCAGTCTCAATTTTTCAAACTGTCTTGAACGAAGCAGTGAGTTACATTTTCCATTGAGTTCTTAAAAGATGTTTGTAATCTGTATCAACAAGATTTAAGCCCTTCCGAAAAAAGAACTCACATTTTGCGAGTTTGTCGGGATTGAGATTCGATCCTAGGTCCTCCTCGGCGTAAGCGTCACGTGTTTTAACCATCACACTAGGTTCGTTTTACAAAAAAAAAAAAAATAAAAAAAGTCTGCATCTACTAGAGAGCAAAAAAAATGACAGTTCTCGCCAATTCTTAACGAAAGGAATTTGAATACAAATCACTATTATTTGGATTGGTCAACAGTTGGCATGAATACTGAAAAAATGTGAGATTAGAAACTGCTGTAATATTATCCAGTGATGTATTAAGTAGGCACAACTTAAGTTTTTCACTTCGTTAGAAAATTTACCTACATTTAGGTGTCAAGTATGGTTCACAGAATTTAAACATCAAAAACTTCAAAAGTGCCAAACAGTATTTAATCGAAAAAAAAAAATAAAAATATATTTTTTTTTTCGATTAGGGTGCCTGTACCAGTTATCGCACCACCTAAGAAAAACAATTTCTACAAAAATAAGAAGAAGTCCGACGAATGTAAACAATAAGTCAAAAGATTGATTAGTTTTCATACTTTACAGGAAAAATATAAAAACGGAGCCAAAACTACTTTTGGTATTTATTACGGCGTGTGCCAATGATAGGAACCCTGTACCAGTTATGGACACATTTGTTAATTTGGGTTCCACTTCGCACTATTTACATGCATTCCTTATGGGAGTTGCCATAACTGGTACACTATGGCGAAATAGGGTGCAAGGTGGCCGAAAAGTTAAGGAAAATGATTTATTTCTACCATAATTTGAGCAAATTGTGAAGTTTGAATGATTGCAGTCATCTGTTGTGAACGTGATCTATTGTTCACGATTTTTTTCTTGTTGATTTGAATCTTTAAAGGTTGAAAATCAACTATGGCGAATTTGAGGTACTATAGCCATAACTGGTACACTGAGCCTACTGTACTCTTTTGTACTCTTTTATCAGATTTCTTGAATAGCATAGCATAGCATAGCATAGCATAACATGAATACTTGCACAAATCTTGGATGGAGTTGCAAAGTTGAATATATCCATTGACATTGCTGATGTCGCTACTATCTACAATGTCATAGATCCACTCAGCTCCACACACCTGGCCAAGTCCTTGCAAGCATTTATAAATCCCTTCATCAACTTAGAAAGAGCCCAGAACTGAAGCAGCTTCCAATAGATGAAAGTATGTTGAAAACAGCGAATTTTCAACTTATATGTAGTTATATAACAAATGTGTATACGTAGAATTATTCGTCTTCGTTAATGTTCTTCACAAGCGGTTAAAGTATATATGAATTAAGTTTGATAAAGCCTGTATCCGCAATAATCGGGACACAGAAATACAGCTGTAACTCTGCAATAAATACATATAAATGCTCTTTTATCAGATTTCTTGAATGTACTCTTTTCATGTGTGAACAATATGGTAACCCTAGTCACTGTCCCCATTTCTATATCGAAACAACCACGGGTAGGAGGGATCACAGTGCGTACGTCGTTTATTTACTCGGTTCCTTCTACATTTAGCATCATTCCAATTCACTCACTGGTCGGCACGGCTGTGTGTATCCTGAGGCCGTGCATATCTTTGATTTCGCTTTTGAGTGTTTCCGTTATCAGCCGGTGTTGCTTCACCGTGGACAGTCCCTTGAACTCGACTGCCTCTACGTAAATTTCGTACATCGATCCGCAACCACCGGAGATATCGTTCACCATGACGCTCTTTGCCTGTGGAAATTTATTCTGAAGGGTTTTCCGGAGGGCATCTTCCGAATTTTTAGCTGCTCCGTTTGTTCCGGACCATACGCGGCTTAGGACCTGAAAAAACAGAATCGAAGTCGTAATAATTGTTCCAAAGCTTGATTTGACAGATCAAGACAGAATGTAAACATAACCTCTTGGAACCGAACAAGATTGTCTTCCTGTCGGAATTTTCACTCACCGAAATGTACCGCTTGCCGGCGAGTCGCATCACCTGCCCACTCATTCTAACACAAAATTTAAACTTATGAACTAGAAATTTTCAAAAACACTCAATTTACACTGCACGTATCAGGAACAAAGATGCTGCGAGCAGCACAAAATCCTTCGAGACTCTGCTGCTTCTTGTGTTGCCGTGCGCCGCTGCCGGATTGTTATGAAACAGATTCTGCTTTGGGGTGGTGTTTCGCCTACTTTACCATCTTTGACGAAGCGGACATCAATCAACCCACCAATCAGAGGCAAGCTCAGTTTCGCCCACTGGGAAAAGCTTGTAAAAAGGGGGAGGGACGGAAAAGCTTTTTTTTGTTGAGCTTCAGCGCTTCATAGTGGAACAAACTGTGAAACACATTGGTCAAAATTTTCTCGTGTTTATCACGAGAAATTCTTAGTTTTTTTTTCTTCTGAGAGTTTTGCTGGCGTGTTCGGGGAAACGGAAGCCATCGCTGTTGCTGGGAGTTTTACTATGTCACTTGGTGACATGAGCTGTCGAATCCGGCCAGTGTCGTTGCAAGTTTGTGCGCGGGAAAAGGAGTGACGGGCTTGGTGGTCTAGTGACTACCGCTTCTGATTCGTATTCAGAAGGTCCTCAGTTTGTTCAATCCCTGGCCCATCCCTTTTCTCCTATTTTGTATCATTCTATTTAATTTCTCTCTTTCTCTTATGTGTACAACTCTTGTATATTTATAAGTTCTGTTGACTCACCAGTTAATTATCAGGGTAGTGAAGGAAGGGCACGAGATTCCGATTTCTTAATATTTATTATGCAAATAAAACAAAATCCTGCAATTCAAACATCATTAGTCACAATTCAATTGAGGCTACACATCACTAACGTTTAGTTCTTTCGTGCTCTAATTACTCCTCTCTGCATCCCTTTATGGTGTATGGTTACGCACTTCTAGCGGCAAACCTATTTGTACTGCATGTAGATGTATTAGAATCTTAATTCAGCAATGATTACTTGATCAAACTTACAATATTATGTTTCTACAAACGATCTCCAACGCAGTTCAAGGTTAGCTAATGTACCGAAGTCCAGTTCAGCTTATCTTCAAATCTATTATGAATAAATGTAGTGTTATCAACATTTTTCCTAGTTCTGCTTATTCTATTTATTTTCTACGAATAGTCAGACTATCACGATGAAATTGAAATCGCCCGAAAATCGTACTAAACTGTCATTTTCTACAGTTTTTCGCCTTCCAACCCTGATCCAGACGAAAACAGCTGGTTCTGTTGTGTCAACATAAGCAGCTGGTGGCGTGAGAACAATGAGGATGAACGTAAACATCGTAGAACCAGCTGCTTTTGTTGTGTAAATATTATGTTTCCAGTTCAAAACCGAATTAGCGACATTTTTTTCTTTTACTTCCGCTGCTTTTGGCTTGCGATAAACACAATGTCGGAAGTGGGGCGCCGTAAAGAGTACCAGGTGTACAATACAGCTAAAAAGTGACAACAGCGAGGGCAACAGAGAGTGACAGCGAAATCGATAGCGAAATCGCAGAAAGACGAAATTGGCTTCTTTAGCGGTGTTGAGATAATCACATATTCTGAATCTACATGCCAAACTGAGCCGAAACCCATTTTTTTATGAATTTTGGAGCCCGGGAACCTATTTAAAAATCAATTTGAAGTTTGTATGGGGGCGATTTGTCGAATCACCCCTGGTCGCATTTTGTACTGGGCGGAACTGTGAAGCAGTTGCCCAGCTGTCAAAAGGTGATTTCAAAAAATATCTTTGAAATTGATTTTAGGTATCACAATTAAGTGCTAAAAATTCGAAAAAAATCATGGTGGCTCAGAAAAATATGCTCTTTCGTATAAAAACCCGGATTAATCCACCTAGTGGTGATAGTGCCTTTCTCGTCGAATATGTACTCATGATCTTTCCGTCGACGTAAGCATCTTGAATCCTGTTAATAATTTATTTATAAAAGCAAGAATCCAAGCCATCATCGAGTTACTGATGGCACATACTTCCGGTGTTATGTTCAATGTATAGGCAGAGCTGAAAAATATCAGACCTCTTAGTCACAGACAAACAGACGTAACACCTTGAACGATTTTCATGGAAATCCATCGCCCAGCTCACACTACCATCACCTGGTGGAAAAGTTGCACGAATCACTGTGTTGTGCCATATCATCAACAGAAGGCGCTAGTGTGAAACGTCAAACGCATAGAAAAACGATGCGCGCGCCTCTGGTTGTGAAAGCCACAACTATGAAAATTTAAAATGATCGTTAAAAGCGTGGTCGATGGAAATTTTGCAAGTGTTACGTCTGTTTGTCTGTGTCTTAGTTGACTGCGTGACCACCTTAACTATTACTGAAATACCATCAATACCAAGACGATAATAACAAGCTCAAATATAATTTATTTCACAACAAAAAATCACTGTACAGTCTTTGATAAACATTTTCCTGCACACTTCAGGCTATATTTTATTATCATTGGTTACTAGACTCAAACAATTTGACCAAAAAATGAAAGCAAGTGAAATTTTTCGTACAGATCCAATTCAAATTAGAACCACATCACAGAGCGCGAGGAGCAATCAGTCGGATCAAAATTTTGCGCAGCAATTTTAGTCGCAAAAGGGGATTGAAAAACTTTGCTCGAGGTTGATGCGATTAAATTTCAATTTTCTCATGGAACCCCCATTCTAAAGCCTGTATCCGCAATAATCGGGACACATAAAAACAGCTATAACTCTGCAATATGTACATTAAAATTGCTCAAATTTGGCCTAATAACATCTTAGTATGTGTTCATTTCACCTACAAAATTTTATGTGAATCGGAGTAGTACTTTTTGTTGTAGCAATGAAAGAGTAGAATGTGCGCCAATGAATTTTGTACAGCCCCTAGTTTTGCTTGTCAGCGCTGTAACTTTTGAATTTTGCAATGGAAATGGCTGAAATTTTGAACACAAACCTCCCAATCTACATTTGTTGCATAGGCAAAATTTCAAAAAAATCAATGCACTATCAACAATTTTATAGTCGAAACATATATTGGGACTGAACGTGATTTTAGCCCCTCCGAAAGCAATTAGTCAGCACTCTTAATTGTTTTGATTGTACTATTGAAAGTACTATACCAAAAATTTTAAAATTTTGCAGGCAAAATATACACATAATCAACTACCTTCTGTCAAAATTTCATGAAAATTAGCAGAGAAATTCAAAAGTTATGAATAGGCAAACATCGCACATGAAAAACACGAAAAATTTTCCCTAACACTCACACCTATCAACAGCAGTAGCTTTCAAACCAATTGATCAAAGTTGACGAAATCTTGCAAGAAAGTGTATCTATAAGTATCATAACTGCTAACGAAATTTCATAATTATCATCATAGAACTTTGAACTGTAGCTTAAAAGAACCATCTATTATGCGAATGAAAATTGGTCATGATTGTACAAAATGCTTAAAACCACGTCTGTTTGTTTTTCATCTACAGCTACAAGTAATGAATCGATTTTGATGAAATTTGGCACAAATGATAAACATACACCAAAGAGTTCTCAGTCAATTATTTGGTCAATTTTACTGATTCATTGCAGAGCTACAGCCATACTTTTGTGTCCCAATTATTGCGGATACAGGCTTTACTGTATATTAACACCTCAGGAATATGAGAAGATGTGATTTGATGAGCCTGCATCAGTTTTGTCAAGATTTTGTTCTCTTACACATATTTATCGCTTGCATTGATTCCTTTCACTGTTTTTACCACTTCCTGTGAGATAGCCGGAACCGGTTCCAAGACTGTACCTATTGCCTCAAATCTGGTCTGAGACTAGTCTCTTGCTAACTGTTGAACAGGTTTTCTGAAAAGCCGAAAATTTATGTGCATGCATGGATTTGATTCATTTAACATTTTGGTCATTCTGCCGGGACATTCAAAACGGATTCTACAGGTAGTCTCTAATGTGAACTGAGGCTATTTTTTTGTAAACCCTTCATCAGGTTATCGAAAAAGCCGTGGTTTGATATGTCGCATGCATGGGTTTCGTACTTATATGAATTTGACCACTTCCTGCAAGACACCCGGAACCGGTTCCGGAATACTACTGGTTGTCTCAAATATGGTTTGAAACCATTTTCATGCTAACCGTTCATCAGGTTATCTAAAGAGCCGCGATTTGATGTGTTGTATGTATGGATTTGGTTCACTTTTACATTTGACCACTTCCGGCGGAACATCCGAAACTGGTTCTAGAGCACCACCGGTAGTCTCTGCTGGCTATTTTCCTGCTTACTGTTCACCAGGTTATCGAAAAAGCCGCTGTTTGATGTGTCGCATGCATGGGTTTGGTCAAGGGTTTGGTTCACTTTTATATTGGACCACTTCCGGCGGGACATCCGGAGCCGGTTCCAGAACACAACTGGTAGTCTCTGCTGTGATTAAAGGCTATTTTCCTGCTTACTGTTCTTGAGATTATCGGAAACGCTGCAATTTAATGTGTCGTATGCATGGGTTTGTTTCCTATCTACATTTGACCACTTCCGGCGGAACATCCGGAGCCGGTTCCGGAACACTACCGGTAGTCTCTGCTGTGATATAAAGCTATTTTCCTGCTTACCGTTCTTCAGGTTATCGAAAAAGCTGCTATTTAATGTGTCGCATGCATGGGTTTGGTTCCCATCTACATTTGACCACTTCCGGCGGGACACACGGAACCGGTTCCGGAATACTACTGGTTTTCCTAAATATAGTCTGATTCCATTTTATTGTTAACCGTTCATCAGGTTATCTATAGAGACGCGATTTGATGTGTCGCATGTATGGGTTTGGTTCAAGGTTGCAACCATTCATTTGCAAAAATTTACATTCATTTGCTATTATCTCAGTTTAGAAGCATGCTATCGAAAAACAATGTATTGATGAATTTAACCTTGTAGTTTTATCTGAAAGTTTGCCGAATAACATTGGGGTCACAAACGTATACCAAAGTCGTGAGCGAGCTGTGAAGGCAACTTTCCACAGCGTGAATGAAATTTATATTCACCGCGTAGAGAGTTGCCTTCACAGCTCGCTCACGACTTTGGTATACGTTTGCGACCCCAATGTTATTCGGCAAACTTTCAGATAAAACTACAAGGTTAAATTCATCCATACATTGTTTTTCGATAGCATGCTTCTGAACTGAGATAATAACAAATGAATGTAAATTTTTGCAAATGAATGGTCGCAACCTTGGTTTGGTTCAATTTTATATTTGGCCACTTCCGGCGGGGCACCCGGAACCGGTTCCGGAACACTCCCAGTAGTCTCTGCTGGGTCAAAGGCTATTTTCCTGCTCACTGTTCATCAGGTTATCGAAAAAGCCGCTATTTGATGTGTCGCATACATGGATTTGGCTCACTTTTATATTTGGCCACCTCCGGCGGGACATCCGGAACCGATTCCGGAATACTACTGGTTCAGATATGGACTGAGAGTATTTTCCTGCTTACCGTTCATCAGGTTATCGAAAATGCCGCGGTCTGATATGTCGCATACATGGCTTTGTAGCATTTTCATATCTGACCCCTCCCTGGGGTACCGATCCGGAACACATAAATGGCCATATCTCCGGAACGGCTGAACCGATCCGAACCATTTTCAATAGGAAACAATGGGACCGGATTCCGCGTCGAATGAGCCGTCGGTCATGAAAATCGGATGAGGTTTACTGCCAAAAAGTGATGTGAGTTTATTTTGTATTCACACATACTCACACACACACATACACACACACACACACACACACACACATACATACACACACACAGACATCACCTCAATTCGTCAAGCTGAGTTGATTGGTATATGTGACCTGACCCTCCGGGCCTTCTATCAAAAAGTCATTTTTGGAGTGAACATATAGCCTTTCCAGTACACTTAGTGTACGAGAAAGGCAAAACGGAAAATCAATACATTTTTCAAAATTTAAAAACCCAATTGTCCTAAATTCAATTTCTTCCACAACAACATTATTATCTTTTTTATTATCATTGTAAAATGATCATTTAAAAAAATCCGTGTTATAGTTCACCTACTCTGTGTAGTGCACTCAGCCTTCATTAGTGCGAATCAAAATCAACAAAAATGAGCACATTAGGGTACGACCAGAGTGTACGCGTCACGCGGCGCGACGCGGAATTTCGCTCGCAATGGAATAATAATCAATAATAAGGAGCTGTTAAACCGTATGGGAAATCCGCGTCGCGTCGCGTGACGCGTCCACTCTGGCCGTGGCCGTACCCTTAGCCTTGATTTTTCCTGCCAAACGATGATGTAACCAAAACTAGAAATCCTCTACATAGAGATGAGCGGAAGTTACATATGTCGATTCGGCAACGCTGTTTATTTTGTTTACAACAGCTGCCAACACTTGCTACACAGCTAGATGTTCAAACTTCGTGCGTAACTTCGTTATGGATCAAGTTGTTTTGTTTACATTTTCTAATTATGGTAGAATTTTTTTCAAAATTTTGTTGAAATAACGGAGAAATTGAAGAAATCTCAATTTTATTGCAAAAGTGTTACGCTAATCATATCGGCAGAAGTGAAACAAGTAGTAGCAATGGAAGTTTTTTCAACAAGTGCAGCAACAAAAGTGTCATCATAAGCATGAGCTTTTGAAAGCAGACTTAATATTTTTTATCTTTTTACTAAACTGACATAGGCCGCCAATTTCTCGATATTAAAAATAAATAATTTTAATTTATTCAGTACCGATTGCAATACCGTTCAAACGACGCCTTTCTACGAACGATATGCATGTTCATTTGGCTTACACTTTGACAGTTCTCTCTGCACGATTGGCTCACAATGGCCGCCTCCGCAGATCTCTAATGTAGGATTATTAACCAAAACAACATTTCATTGATAAATCAGAACGATTTGAAAATAATCATCGTCATCTGCAATGAAAAGCCAATGCTAATAACGAGGCTAATAACGTGTGCGCCATTCGATTGGCGCGTTGTGGTGCTTTTTTTGCCCCCCCCTTGGTGGGTGATGGCGTGTGGCCTGACTTCCAGCATTTTTAATAATTTATTACAAGAAGCTTCCGGGTAACCTTGAACGGGATTTGTCGTATATGAACGACTTTCGTGGAATATGATAAGCTCTGATTTCGAGCTATAATCAGTATTGTATATCTTTCCGTTCAGTAGTTATGATTTTTTAAATTTGGTAATTTTGGGCTTTTCTGGAAATTACCAAATCGACTTGACATCGAAATTTTTATCAATCGTGCTAAATAGTTGACTAGAAGTTCATTTTAGCATGAGAATTATGAAACTGGCGTGACCGGCTGAATTCGGGACATTTTCTAAAATGTGAACATGTCTAATGCACAGCCATGGACCGAGTCGAATAAAAACGACTCCTAGAGAGAACTCAAGTCTTAAGGACAGACTTGTTAGAATCCCAAAATGGCCGCCACAATGGCCGACTTTGGCACCTACTCACGATTTCGAGGGCACAAATCTCTTCGTAAACAAAATCAGTGCACCTGAGCTTTTTATTTTAAGCTAATTAAAAGTGAGCAAGAACAGAATAATGAAATACATTGTTGCTTGAACCTTGCTTCTTGAGATTTGTGCGTCTGAAGTTTCAATGCAATGTTGAAGCGGGATTTTTTAGACGTTTGTCATTAAGGCCCAAACGCAATGATAGCGGAACGGCAATGGAAACGGAATCGGTTCGGGTAGAATAAACAATAACATGCTTGTTCGCTCGATGTTGGTTGATATTCATTTTATTTATTTATTTATTGTTAACTATCTTCGTCATGGACGCACAGATTGTTTGATTGAATTAGGTTCCTAATCCTTTTCTTAAACTCTAATTGAGACATATTAATATCGAAGCCTGCATCAATGGGTAGTACGCAGATCGCAAGAAATTTCTTGGGCTATCTCGATGCGTGTAAAATTTAGTCGAGGAATCGCGATTCCGTTTGAAGTGCATACCTCGCATAACCAAATTAAAAGCTTACAAACACGCACCAAGACTCGTACAAAAAGTACTATTTTGATCATATTCTTGACCATAGTTGGTTCTACGAAGCGGGATTGCAAAAAGCGTGAGCTACGGAATCGTCGTGGTGGAACATTTAAGGGAATTTCACCCGGAAGAGTAGGACAATCGATGTTACCATTGAGGAGTTCAAAGATGAACAATCGCTGAAGTTTAACTCTCCTTTGACTCTCCTCGCCGCCAAGGATGCCAAATTGATGAGTTACGGTCTGGGTCACTTCGAACGATAGTTGCATCCGAACATAGAAGGTGCCGCAATGCTAACCGCAAGAATCTACGTTGTGGACGCGAAATCCTTAACGTTTACGTTAAATGGCATGGTCTCCAAACTGGATCAGCATACTCCAACACGGAGGAAAATATTAGTAAAAACAATCATTTTCTGGTTTGATTCAACCATAATTTTAGTTTGAATTTGGCACAAACGAAGTAGTTTGATTTTAAGATCCACGGTTGTTGAAACAAACCAAACTTTCAGTTAACCATCCCGATGAGTTGTGAGTTAGTTTCAAGGAACGTTCATTCGATTCTATTGTTTTGTTGATTGTTTCGTTGTCATCCATTCCATCGCCAGCAGTAGATCGTGTAAACAAATCGTTTGACAGACGTGGCCCGGGATGTTGCGGACAGCGACGAGAGCGACAATCTGTATCTTGTATTATAATATCTTTTGTCCATTCCGAGGTAAATTCAATCCCTGATTCATTCATATAAGAGCTGTTTGCAGATCAGAAGAAATTTCTCGGCCTATCTTGATGCATGGGAAATTTCTTGCCTGAATCGCTCAAGAAATCGATTTTCTTCGATCGCAGTACGCAGTTGCGAAGAAATGACAGTTCAAATGGCAGTCTCTGTAGAAAGTTTCTGCCAGGAATCCCTCGAGAACTTTTTTGAGCGATTCCTTTTAAACGCGAAACTGGGCTATACAACGGGATCCGGACTCCTCTTCGATTGCGGAAAAGTCGACCTGCTCTACAGCGGTTTCTCTTCGCTGAAAGCCGGGCTTACGGGAATAAAAAATAATAGTTCGGCATTTTTATCAAATTCAACTTTAGAAAATCCTAAAAAACTTACCTGATATTGTCCATCCGGTTGGAACCAAGACAGCCATTCAATCAAAAATTGCCATTTTCTTGGTCCACAAGTGTTTCGCATCTAGTGCGCTGTGTTGCTGGCAACAACGGGAAGGGTGCACACTACTTTTGACATGATTAAACAACGTCACAAGTTGGGTAGCAGCTGATACAGGTCGTTCACAAAAATGATGAATAGTAAGGAACCTAAAATGCTATCTTGAGATCCCAGAGGGGATGCCGATGTTGCAGAACCGCGCTGAATTAACTGCAACGCATACCGAACGGTCCGAGAGATATATCGTATACTTATACCGTTATACGTATACTGCCATCTTGTCACCCAGTGCGGAACTCCAAGGTGGGCCATCTTTTCTACGAGTCTAAAACAAGACACTGTGTCAAAAGCCTTCGCGAAATCAATGTACATAGATTCGACCTGGCGATATGATTCCACCTCGCGCGATGGTTCAGTGACGTAATACACCAAATTTGTTGTGATCGAGCGATTCCGTACGAATCCGTGCTGGCAGGCCCGGATTAAGGATTGTGGGGGCCCGGGGCCCGAGCGGTTGTGAAGGCCCCTCGGAGGTACAAATGCGATGAGCAATACAGTTTTTCTTTGTTTACACTACACACTACACCGTCTTCAGCCAGAGGCTGCACAGACTGAACATTACACTAACACGAGACAACGGACAACACACATAACACCCAGTGGCCCAATGGAGAATTTTCCGTTTGACGAAAAGTTTTCCCCGACTGGAGCGGGAATCGAACCCGCACTCCGAGGCTTACGAAACGCTTAGACGACTGGCGCCGCTAACCGCACGGCCACGAAGCCCACAGTATGCAGTATTTGAACCAAAATTGGTTTTTGTGGGGGCCCCTAAAATGTGGGGGCCCGGGGCCCTGGCCCCCCCGGCCCCCCCTTAGATCCGGCCCTGCGTGCTGGCATTCGGACACGGAGACAAATTTCGTTCGTTTGAAACAAAAATATTCATGTTTATTCGGAAAACTGATAAAATATTCAAAACTAAAATATTAATTTTTAAAACTAACTCAATTACATATTGATTTCTACAATACCCATTGAAGAGCCCCCCGTTCCGCCGTCGAGAACATAAACAAAACTCTCAAGTTCCAGCTGCAGCACCAAACAAGATTTCCTCTTGCAAAAAAAAAGTCAAGTTTCACCAAAAGTTTCCACGAAATCCCATTGATTATCTACAGGGGATAGACAAAATGATTGGGACAGGCAAAATTTTCTCTTTTCAAAAAGTGTTCAATTACCTGTAACTTTTCGAAAAGTGCATCAAATATTCTCAAATTTTCACTGTAAGTTGATCAACTAGTTGTGTATCAGTGGACAGAATTTGGAAAAGATCGGGCTATTCTGCATGAAGCTATAAAGATTCTAGAAAAAGGTATAATTATCCGATAGCCAACTTTAAGCTGTTATATCTTCGGATTCATTGAACCGAATGCAATGAAATTTTGACCATTTAAGACTTCTATAATTAGCTTTGAAAAACGTTTGACTGATCTTGAAATTATTAACAACAGAAAAAGTTATAGCGATTTTATTTATTTTAAGATTTTTTAGTAAATTGGTCAAATTTTAAAATGCATCCCATTACTTTTTCAATTAATTGCCGACTATGTTGTTACTTTCCTTCAAAACACATTTATATTCAATACAATTAGAGGGGATTTTAATGAACTATAATAAGCATCTTGAATTTTGAAACGTTGTTGAAATTTCAGAAAATTTGATGTTTTATACCGCATTTAGTTCACTACTGGACTGCGAACTGCGACATTATAAGTGCGAAAGCGTAAATAAAAGTGCGCGATTGCATCAAATCAGGTTGATGTCTTCGGCGCACTATTTCTTCAATCTATGGAGAACAAGTGCTCTGAAGACACCGAGTTGATTTGATGCAATCGCGCACTTTTATTAGCGTTTTCGCACTCGTGAAAACTAGTGCGATAGTCCAGTGGTGAACTAAATGCGCTATATTAGAAAAATAATCTTATCGTTATAATTTTCTTCCGTGTTAAGAATTTTAAGTTAAGTTAAAAGTTTTTCACGAAATTCAATTATATAAGTCATGAATGGTCAAAATTTCATTGCATTCGGTTCATTGAATCCGGAGATATAGCAGCTCAAAGTTGGCTATCGGATAATTATACCTTTTTCTAGAATCTTTATAGCTTCGTGCAGAATAGCCCGATCTTCTCCAAATTTTGTCCACTGATACACAACAAGTTGATCAACTTACAGTAACAATTTGAGAATATTTGATGCACTTTTCGAAAAGTTACAGCCATTTGAAATTTTTTTGAAAAGGGAAAATTTTGCCTGTCCCGATCATTTTGTCTATCCCCTGTACATGATGTTGGCATTGAAAGTGCCGGGTGGTGGATTTTCCTAGAGAAGGAAATGACTTTGTAAATTTAATTGGAAAACAAATATTTCCGTAGGGCCGACCTGCCACAAAAAACAAAAATTTTTACATTTGTTTCTAACATAACCTATCAGAAGATGCATGTTTGTTTCAAAAATTGATTGAATTTGCTTCAAATGTGACGTTTGATTTGCTCCAAACAGTTTTATTTTTGTTGCCAGAACAAATTGACAATTTATTTGAGTTTACCTGAAATATTTTTGATTTTACCATTCTTTTTTCTGCGTGTATCTGTTCATTTCATAGCGGCCGTTTTAGTTATTTTAGTGATCCATTGGAAGCGCTCACGCAGTGGTTAAAGAATAAAAAAAAGTGTTAGGAAATTCACTAATCAGCGTAAACCGATTGAACTGATTAAACGTCGCAATCACCAAAAAATCTTTGATT
Source organism: Aedes albopictus (assembly GCF_035046485.1). Lineage (NCBI taxonomy): Eukaryota > Metazoa > Arthropoda > Insecta > Diptera > Culicidae > Aedes > Aedes albopictus. The sequence continues at coordinate 372,836,622 of NC_085138.1, read as the reverse complement.
ATTTGTATTTCACTCACAATGTCAAGACACATTACAATAATCAGATCATCAAGGCTTACTCAGTTATTGATTCTGTTCAGTTTAGTGTATTTGTTGATGCTAAATTTCATTGAGTAGGGTAACCAATATAATTTGGACCCCTATATATTTTGGACCCCCTGGGTCGTATATTATCACAACTTTTACAGATTTCATGAAGAGATGATGAAAATTTTTAGAATCATTCGCTAAATTAGATTGCTCTGCACGAGCAACAATCATTTCCTCACTGGAAATATCATTATTTGCCTTGAATTTTTTTTTTGGCAATTTCGTCATCCGTGCGAGTGTCGCATCATGTTTACGAAAAGAAAATCTGGTTCCGAGAAAACTTGCAGATGTAAACAAAAACGTATATCATTCTAGCGCACTTAATTCTCAAAGTTCGTCTAATCAGCCTTTGTCAATCAAGTAATTAGGATGTGATCCAGCATATTCAAGTGGCAGATGCTTCGAAAATAGTTTCAAACTGGATTGAACACCGGGTGTCCAAAATATATACTTAAGAGGGTCCAAAATACATTGGGGTGTCCAAAACAGTGAAAACTGATGCTTCAAAAATCGGTTATTTTCATCAAATTTTCATCCAGAAATGGCCTTGTGAGTATTTTTAACGGACAGTGGAGGCTTTAAGGGTCATACTAACTTCATCATTATGTGTAACACCTTCGGAATCTATTTGATTTTGGCTTAAATTCAAACTAATGCCCTCCAGGGGTCCAAAATTCGACCGTTACCCTATATTTCTTACAAATCGAGCCAGCATTTTTTTTTGCCACTCAACATCCCGGTGTGCGTCCGCCATCTGTGTGCCAGTGGCAGAAGCTTTTCGCTGAATTCAATGATGGCCGCTATCGCTCACGGTAAAAATTCTGCACGCTAGATGTAAGGGAAAAATCCATTAACTATTCAATGTCGTATTCAACATGATCAGAAGTGCTTTTCCTTTGAGATCGCAATGCTGTCAGTGTTGATTTGAGGACCAAAACAAACCCACCAGAGAAATCAACAGAAAATCCCTTCGATTTGCACTACTGTAAAAAGCAATACGATCCAAAGTGAGAAGTTGTTGATTTGGTAATGACTGTTTTGGGCATGAAAGTAAATATAGATGACAGGCGGTAGAAAGTGCTTCGCTTCGATTCCCACCTCTTTAACAGATGTGAAGCAGTGTAGTGGTAAAATAGTAGATCGTGACTCTAAAGGTCCTGGTATCGAATCTGGGTGCGGCTGTGTACATTTTTTTGAAATTTTAGTTTTGAAATCAAAACATTGTCAACAATGAATTGATGTGAAGTTACATTAAAATTGAAGAGGCATTGGATGTTCTTTGTCAAATGATATGTAATTGATAACAAACTGATTGAACAGTAGTGCGAATTCAAGTGCCAATCAGTTTATAACACAGTGCAGATTTTTTACCGTGCTGACGTCGCTGACCAAGCTTTTGTACACAGTGGGGCCTTTGAATGATTTCTTCGACAAAATTGGCTTAATGCAAAAAAAAAATGTAACGATATAAAAGGGTACTAAAGCTATACTCCTAATCGACGTATTGTACTTATTTAGAACAGGGACGGAAAATATCGCGGAATATCATAAAAAAATGTTATGACATTTTTTTTTATTCACACCACTTCGGTGTAAATTTCTGTTCATACGCATCTTCAGTCCATAACGCTGATTAGTTATGGATAATCAATGATGTCGCCAATTAACATTTCTGATTAAGTGCAGTGAAATTAGCAAATAATGAAATGACATTTTTATGACATTTTCCATCCCTGATTTAGAATATTCTGAAATCTATCACGTTTAACTTGGTTTAACCCCAATCCAATCAAATTGTTTATTTATATTGATTGAAACACGTATAAAATCCTGATAAAATCCATTCTTTCTGGAGACATTCAAAGAATCCATTAGAAGTAACGAACTTATCGCATTTCCGAGCCTGGACCCAAAAAAAAAACAAAATTCCATAAATTGTGATATTCTGGAACGTGTTTAAGTTTAAAGTTAATATGCATTGAACTTTTTTGTTCGTGGTGAGCTGTCATTGTATCGATTGAACTGTCATTCTATCCACGGAAATTTAAATTTTGTTTTTTTTTTTTAATATTTGCCTGTAAAAACAAACATATTAAAGCGCAATAAATTTGTTTCGTACTAAAAAAACTTTCAAATGAACTGTAGAAAATAGTAATACCTAATTCAATCAAAATTATTATTTTTTACAACTACCGTACAAAAAGGTACAAAACAGTTTTGAATGAGGTGAAAAATTATGAGAACTTACAAGCTGGTGAATGAAAATATACCTCGGGCTATCAAAAGTTTTGAGTGATTTGTGGAATAAAAGTGTAGGATTTCGAGTTTAGTCAATTACATAGAAGGCGTTCTGCAAGATTGGAAATACAAAAATTATAAAAATAGAAACATACGCATGTCGTATCAATATTTACACAGTTTGTTCAAACTCATCAATATCAACAATACAGAACTGTACTGAACCTGACCTTGCGATTACGACATTCTATAATCTGGCGCGATAACAACAAGTAAACAGAACCTGATTCTCACGCTGCCCTTGAGAGATAGCCACCTATATTTAGCCCGGTATCTTCCGCTTCCGAAAACTCTCGACTAGGAAACCTATTGAAAACAAAACAATTATCACAGAGTGGTGAACCAGTGGCTATTTATGCCTCCGGCTAGAGATGAGCCCCTTCTAAAACTCGGTATGTATGTAAATATGGTGTGTAAGTACGCGTAAACAAAGCCCTCGTTCCTATTTTTGTACGAACTTCCTAGTGGTGCCCTACACATGAACCACGAGGTCGCTAGCCATGTGTTTACCGGCGCTCCGTTCTGTAACGGAAACGAAGGGCACATTGCTTGGTGATAACTACTGTTGTTGTTTTCCTTTTTGGCGCTGTAAACAAACCGGCACGGCGCGCAAGTTCGGGAGGTGTCCGATATTGCGACGCAGCAAAACATTGTCATCCGCGTGCCCTTCGTATGGTGAGTGTACGTACAACAGGGCAAATATACAACGCACAATATGAGTGAATGTGCGGCTCGTTATTGTTACAACGTGTTACATTGTGTATCGTTTGACAGATGACCGTGTGGCGTGGCGTGGCGATGGCGTGCCCCGATGATATCTGATAATGCGTGTTGATGGTGTAAAATGGGGATAATTCCTACCACCATTCCAGTCTGTTCCTGTTCGGACAGGTTTCTTTCGCGGCTGTTAGCTACGCCGTGGCTTTTGTCGGCCACCATCACCGCATTTCCACGAACCCAACCCATCGAAAGCAATATGACTATCTTCTTTTACTGCTTGGTCGAACCGGCTTCGGCCGGTTGTTGTTGTTGTTTTGGTTTTGGTTCGTCTCTTTCGTCGTTGTAAGTTTATCGTTTGTTAGGAGATGGGGTTATTGTTCTTTTTGCGTTTTTTTTTGTTTCTGGATGAATCGATCCAAACGAAGAAGATGTTTACTTCTTCTTGAGGTGAAGTTTTCGTTTGGAGGTTAGAAGAAGAATGCGCAAGAAGTGATCGGTACGTGAAACCATGCGGCAGCCCAGCAAAGTCCAAAGCCCCCTCGACCGACCGGCGGCGGCGGTCCATCATCCATCATCGCAGCAGCGGATGCCTGACCAAAACGAGAAGAAAACCCAGACACGCTGTGCAGTTGGCGCTCAAAATGCGATCATCGTCATTGAAAGGAAAAGAAGAAAACGAAGTACAAAGAAAACTGTTGAGCAAGAAGGGCAAAAACAAAGCATAGACGGAAAAAATAATAACAAAGGCTGGCCGACCGATCGACCGGCAAAGCAGGCCAAGAAGTAAATATTCAAAACCTTGAGACGGCGAGTTGAGACAAGCTGGGAGCTTGATGCGTGCGAAAGATACTCGAGAAGTTTGTTGCTATAGATCTCCGTAACCATGGGGATCAATTGAAAAAGTTGACATTTTCCCTTCGACGGATCAAAGGAACACAAAAAACCGACGCAAACGAAAGAAGTAAAGAGAAACCACGTCCAAAAGTCGTGTACAATCATGAAAAAGATCGTGCATTTCACCGGTTTAAACAAGAAGCAGCGGTATCTACCAGAAGAAAGTAGATAAAAAACACATTTGTAAATCAAACAAGCCACAGCAAAACATCTCTGTTTACCTTCAAAAAGGCGGATTGAAAATGGAAGAAATGGAATTGGATGGAAGATTTCCACCGTCCACGCTCGTCTGCTGTTTGAAGAGATCCGTCGTACTCGTTCCGTTCGTAGATACAATCTGTTTTGGTGGAGATGATCATGACGCAGCAATTCGTCGAGTTGGAGTGGACTTAACAAATGTGGCAAGTTTAACGACTTTAGCGAGAGAATGGGGGCACTGGCCCCCGCGCGGTCGGGATGTGAATCGTTGAAGAGGAACGATAAAATAGTATGATATGGTTTGATTGGCGTGTTAGATTCGGCCGATGATGATCCTTGATAAGTTAGAATGGAATTCTATTGGCTATGAATGTATTGTGGAATCTAATATGTTACAAAGCAATTCTAGGAATCAGAGGAACAACAGTAATAAAGAGCAAAGATGTCTATAAAAGCAAATTCAAGAGCATAGATGGCTAACAAGAAGAGCAATGGGTCGAGCAGAAGAGTAAATACATGCTTAAATTAATGGTGAAAAGCATTTATTAGGAAATCTGAACAAGTTAAATAAAACCAAATGAAAAAAAAAAATAATAGGTTAGATAGGTTTGAACTGCTAAATCTTTTAACTGATTGTGTTTTGATCACCTTTTATTCCAGGAATTTTTGCAAGAGTTCTATTACAGGTTCTTCATGGACTTCGTTCTGGGATTCCGCCAGGATTTTCTTCTGGGATTCCACCAGGAGTTTCTTTTGACATCTCTACAGGAATTTCAACCGGAATTACTCCAGAAATTCCGTACGGAATTCGTTAATGACTCCAACATTTCTTTTAAGGAATTCCTTCAGAAGTTCTGTAAGAAAAACTGGAAAGAAACTGGAGAAATCTCAGTGTAATCCTGGAACGTATTCCTGAAGGAATCCTGTAAGGAGTTTTTTAAGTAATCCCGGAACGATCTCCTGTAGAAATTCCAGATAGAACCTCTTCAGGAATCTCAAATGATAGTTCTGGAATAATTCTAGAAAGAATTTCTAAAAGAATACTTTTGCTCCCTGAGCAATCCCAGTAGGAACTCCTGTGGAAGCCTGTCTATGTATTTATGTTTTTTGTTTTTGAGAAAACGCGGAGGAGTCATAGGAAGACGTTTCTTTTTCGTGAATCCTTCCATGAGTATCTTGCAGGGTTCCGATAGTGTTTGTTTTAGGGTTTTGTTCCAAGAAATGCTTCAAAAATTCCTTCCACGATTCCTTCAGCAATTTTAACAGATACTTCAGCAAGAATTTTTCAAGAATTCCTCTATGCATGGGCTCCACCAGTCATTCCTCCGGGAATTTCTCCTGGGAAAACTTTATAGGTTCCTCCAATGATTGTTCCTGTGCTTTTTTCGAGGATTTCTCCAGGAATTTCTCCAGGAATTCCCAAAGCAATGTCAACAGAAATTATTTTAGGTATTTCTGCTAGTATTCTTTCAGAGATTTCTTCAGCGATTTCTCCACATATTCCTTTAAGAATTCCACTAGAGAACGATCCAATAACTCAATCTAGAAAATTCTAAGTATTTCAGTTGCAAAATCTTCCAGAAATCCTTTCAGGAAATTTTACCAGAGATTAGCTAAAAATAATCCAGGAGTTCATTGAAACATTGTATTAAACATTGTTTTGGGAGTCCATCCGAAGACTCCAACAATATTTCGTCCAAAAATTATTGCAGACCTGGATTCCTTCATATTTTTATTTCCTACAGAAATTCTTCCAGGAATTTGTTAAGTAATCTTTCCTGGGATTTCCTAAGGAATTCCTCATGGGACTGCTTCCGGGATTCAGGAACTCTTGCAGGAACTGCTTCCCTCAGGAACTGCTACAGGGATTCCTCAAAGAGTTCCTCCGCAAACTCTTCTTTGAATTCCTTCAGGATTTCTCTAAGGATTCCATCTGCAATTTCTTCAGGAATACTTTCTGGGATTCCTCCAGGAATTTCTCAAGGGATTCTTCCACGATTTTATTTAGAGATTCCTCTGGGAGTTGCTGTAGGGATTCCCCTAAAAATTAATCCTGGATTTCATGCAGAAATGCCTCTATAGATTCCTCCTGGAATTCTTCTAGATATTTCTCCAGGAGTATTTTCAGAGACTCCTTCGTTAATCCCTACAGGCATTCCTCTAGGATATCCTCCAGGGATTCCTCCAAGAATTTCTGAAGGGCTTAACTCGGGAATTGCTACTGTGATTCTTTCTGGAACAACTTATTTTAAAATTCCTCTAAAGATTTTCCCAGGAACTTTTCTTAAGATTTCTTCAGGAATTCCTGCTTGTATTCTTTAAGGATTTTCTCCAGGAGTTAATTCAGTACTTCCTCTAGGAACTGTTTCGGGATTCCCTTACTAATTCCTCTCGAAATTGTTTCCGGGGTTCCTTTTGGAGTTTCTTCAGAAGAAATAAATCCACGATTTTTTTTTAGGAATTCCTTTAGGAGTTTTCCAGGGATTCCTCTGGGAATTCCTACAGGAATTTCTTCAAAAATTCCTCCAGAAATTCATCTAGACATTCTTCCTGAAATTCCGCCAGAAATTCCTCTAGAGATTTCTCCAGGAGTTCCTCTGGAGACTCCTTCAGGAACTCCTACAGGCATTCCTCTAGAATATCCTCCATGGACCCCTCCTAGAATGCCTACATTTTTTCAGCGATTCCTCCAAGAAATCCTCCAAGGTTTCCTCAATGCATTGCTTCATGAATCCCTCCAGAGATTTCTCCAGAAATTGCTTGTGGGATTGTTCCTAGAATTCCACCTGAAATTCCTACAGAAATTTATCCAGGAATACTTAAAGGGATTTCTATAAGGATTTTTCCAGGGACTCGTACAAAAAAACCTCTAAAGATTTCTCCAGGAATTACTTTAGAGAATCATCCAAGAACTCCATCAGGAATTCTCCTGGGCCTTCTTCCGAAAAAATTTTCAGGCATTCTTCCATGGATTCCTCCTTGGATTCTTTTAGAGATTTCTCTACGATTTTTTTCAGCGATTCCTCCGAGGATTCCACCAGATATTCCTCCAGGAATTGCTTCAGGGACTCCTGGGATTGCTTCAGGAATTCTTTTTGGGATTGCTCCAGAAATTTATGCAGGCATTCCTCTAGGAAATAATCAAGGAATTCCCTAATAAATTATGTCAGCAGTTCATCCAGGAATTTTTCGAGGAATTCCTCCAAGAATTCTTCCAGATCTTCCTCGAGGAAATGCTGCAAGAATTTCTCCAGGAATTGCGCTAAAAACTCCTCCAGGAACTTCATTAGGGATTTTTCTAGGAATTTCTCCAATGATTCTCCAGGGATTCCTTCAGAAATTCCTTTGAGGATTTCTCTTGGAATTCCTCCAGAAATTTCTCTAAAAATTCTTCCAGGAATTTCTCAGGGGATTTTTTTCAGAAATTTCTCCCAGGGTTCCCCTAGAGATTCCCCCAGAAATTTATTCAGTAATTTTTGTAAGAATTCCTCCAGGAATTCCTTCAAGGATTCCTCCAGAAATTCCCAAAGGCATTCTCCCAAGATTTCATTCAGAAATTTGTCCAGGGGAAATTCTCGAGGAATTACCCCAAGAATTTCTTCAGGAATTTCTCTAGGAATTTATCCAGGAATTGCTCCTGGACATCCTTCAGAAAATATGACAGCAAATACAGGATTTTCTTCAGAAAATTTTCTGGGGATTTTTTTCAGAAATTCTTTCAGGACATTCTACAAGAATATCATGAGGAGTTTTTTAGGGATTCTTCCTGGCATTTCTCCAGGAATTTCTCCTGAGATTTCTTCATTTATTGCTTCCGGTATTCATCCAGGGATTTTTTCACGAACTTTTTCAGGGATTTTCCCAGGGACTCCTCCAGGAAATCCTTCGAAGATTCCTCCTGGAAATCCTGTAGGTATTTCTTTAGAAAATATTTCAGGAAATTCTCCAGGAATGCCTTCAGGATTTGTTTTAGGAAATTCCCCTGGAGATTCCTCTAGAAATTCATCCAGTAGTTCTTTCAAAAATTCCTTTACAGATTCCACCAGGAATTACCTCATGGATTCCTCAAGCAATTTCCACAGGAATTCCTCTGGAATTTCATCAGAAATTTCAGAAACTCCTCCAGTAATTACCCCAAGATTTTTTTCAGGAATTTCTCCAAATATTTCTCCAGGAATTGCTCCAGGACATCTTTCAGAAATTCCTCTAGGGATTCTTCCAGGTATTTCTCCAGGAATTTCTCCTGAGATTCCATCAGGAATAGCTTCAGGGATGCCTCCAGAAATTTCTTGGAGAATTTTTCCAAGATTCCTCCAGGGAATCCCCCAAGGATTCTTCCAGAAAATCCTCTAGGAATACCTTCAGAAATTCTTCCAGGAAATTCTCCAGGAATACTTCCAGAAATTTCTCTAGAGATTCCTCCAGGGATTTCGCCACAAATTTCTTCAAGGATTCCCCCAGGGATTCTTTCAGGAATTCCTTCGGGGATTTCTTAAGAGATTTTTTTTCAGAAATAGAAAAATAATAGATATAGCAATCTTTCAGGGCCCATATAGCCGAGGCGGTAAACGCACGGGTATTCAGCATGACCATGCTGAGGGTGACGGGTTCGATTCCCGGTCGGTCCAGGATCTTTTTTTCGTAAAGGAAATTTCCTTGACTTCCTTGGGCATAGGGTATCTTCGTGCCTGCCACACGATATACACATGCAAAATGGTCATTGGCAGAGGAAGCTCTCAGTTAAAAACTGTGGAAGTGCTCATTGAACACTAAGCTGAGAAGCAGGCTTTGTCCCAGTGAGGACGTTACGCCAAGAAGAAGAAGAAGAAGAAGAAGAAGCAATCTTTCAGAATTCCTCTGGAGATTAAAAAAAAATCCTGTAATTCTTTCAAGATTTCCTCTAGAGATTCCTCAAGCAATTCCCACAGGAATTCCTCTAGGAAATCCTCCAGGCATTCCTTCAGGATTTTATCCAGGAATTTCTCCAGGAACTTCTCCAGGAACCTCTCCAGGAGTTTCTCCAGGAAATCCTCTAGGGATTTCTTAGGAGATTCTTCTAGGAAATGCTCCAGGAATACTTTCAGGATTTTTTCAGGGATTCCTCCAGGGTTTTCTTCAGAGATTCCTCCAGGGATTCCCCCACTTATATCTCCAGGGATATTCCCAGAGATTCCTCCAGAAATTCCTCCAAGGGTTCTTCCAGAAGATCCTCCTGGAATTTCTCAAGGAATTTTTTTTTCGAAAATTTCTTCAGGAATTCTTCCAGGGATTGCTCCAAGAATTCAGGCTGGGTCTCATCCAAGTATTCCTCCAGGAATTACGCCCGGGTGTTTGTTCAGAAGTTTCTCCAGGCATTCCTCTAGGATTCTCGCTAGAGATTTCCTCAGTAATTGCTCCAAGGACTCTTCCAGGAATCCCTTCTGGGATTTCTCCAAGAATTCTCCCAAGGAATCCTACAGAAGTTTATGTAGGATTTCTTCTAGGATTTTCTCATGAGATCTCTTCAGAAATTTCTCTGGGTATTCCTCACATAACTTATATTTATAGGACTTTCATCAGGTATACTTTCAAAAAATTTTCTAGGGATTCCTCCAGGAATTTCGCCGGGAATTCCTCCAGGGGTTCTACAGGGCTTCCTCCAGGCATTCCTGAAGGAATTGCAACAAGGATTCATCCAGATTTTTCTTCAAGGATTTATCCATGACGTCTTCCAGGGATTTCTCCGGGAATTCCTCAAGTGATTTCTTCAAAAATTCCTCTCAAGTTCTCTTCAAAAAATCATTCAGGAGTTCCTTGAAAATTTTCAGAAATCCTTCAAACATCTATTCAGGAATGTACCCAAGAACATTTTCAGGATTACGTGATGTTTTTTTTTTAATTTTTTCAAGAATTTGTGGAGGAATTCCTCCACAGTATTGAAAGATAATTAAAAAGGGATGCATAGAGGAACCAGGCAATTCTAGGTTAGTCTTCAAAAAAGTTTGTAATTTTCAAAAGATTTCAGCAATAATTTCTTATGAATATTTTACAATATAAAAATCAGAGCAAAATAATGCACGAGTGAATAAAAATCCTTAATCTCCCAGAAATTGGTCACCACTACCAGCATCACGTTGATTTGTGTACATCAGGCGAGTTTTTTTTACGTATTGAACAAAATACAACGGCGTGAGAGCTGAAGGATTAACTAATGCTTTAAGAATATAATGTTTCAAGCTTGCTATTTAGTGAAAACATTCGCGAAATGATGCGATTCGCTTTCGACAACGAATACGTTTTCACCCTTCCTCGCTTTATCAAACCAGCCTCCCGTACGAATAGCTCACGAATAGACTCGACGCTGATCAGCATTGTTGGCTGCTCCTTTTCGCCGTTGAGCTGTTGCGTTCCAGTCAAGCCAGTCTTCTCATCGCTTTCGATGCTTTTCGATCAGCTTATCGCGAAGCATCGTAGGCTGGAAACGTTATTGGTGTGGTGTCGGTATATGCGAATGTTGCTTCTGTGTGCGTGTCGAGCGTTCGTGCCGTAGCTTCTAAAACCAACCCATTCGATGTTGTTCGGCTGTTCGGATGAGCAAGTGGCGGCACTGACAGATGTGTGCAAAATCGTTTGTGAGTTACATCATGTTCGTTTTGAAACCTCTTTGCCTCTGGTCATCGCTGAGCGGTGTACAATTCAATCGCAAGCGATAAGAATACAATTGATAAGTAATTGCTTGAGCATTCGTGAGGTGATAATTTGCATCATTGGTTAATATTCTCAATTTCATCGTGCTGCGTTTAGTTATAAAAGCTAGTAGGTACAAATTTGCTAAGGGTGCTTGACCACCCCTGACCGAAAAGCTGGCTACGCCCTTGTACCTGGAGGATTTTTTTGAGAAATTAATGGAGGAATCCCCGAAGAAATCCTGACGGAATTCCTACAGAAATTCCTGGACAAATGGCGAAACTCCTGGAGGATTCCTCGACGGCCGTAAGGACGTGGTCGGGGTGCCGTTATCGACTTGATAAAGTTTGGAATTCAGGAAAGTGCACATTGAGATCGGTAAACTACGCACAGGCTCCGTTTGTTGATCTTTTGCTCAACTTCGATGTTCTGGTAGAGTAATGCGGGGCAAAAGTTCGCACCTAACAATCTTTATCAAACAACTATTAAACAAAAAGAAAATAGTATCGTTTTTCCTCGTTAAACGAATCTCTATCATGTCACCTTCGAAACGTAGTACTAGATTATTTCACCTTACTTTTGTAGTTCTAGTAATAAAAATTTTAATACAAGTACTCAAATGCGAACTTTTGCCCCATACTGGGGGCAAAAGTTCGCATTCTCTCTCTCTCTCTCTCTCTCTCTCTCTCTTCTTGGCGTAACGTCCTCACTGGGACAAAGCCTGCTTCTCAGCTTAGTGTTCTATGAGCACTTCCACAGTTATTAACTGAGAGCTTCCTCTGCCAATGACCATTTTGCATGTGTATATCGTGTGGCAGGCACGAAGATACTCTATGCCCAAGGAAGTCAAGGAAATTTCCTTTACGAAAAGATCCTGGACCGACCGGGAATCGAACCCGTCACCCTCAGCATGGTCATGCTGAATACCCGTGCGTTTACCGCCTCGGCTATATGGGCCCTTAAGTTCGCATTGTGCGGGGCAAAAGTTCGCACATTGTGAAGGATAGTTTATTGGTGTGAAGTTCATTTATTTTATGTTAATTCATGTTCACCCTTTCACCCTAGGTACGAAATGTGTTTCCTTTTATTCATGGCATTACATACCAACTGGAACACGGCCTGGTTCTCAGCTTAAGTATACAGTGTATCTTATGAACACTTCCACAACTTTTAACTAAGAGCTTTCCTTTCCAGCGTTATTGAAGTTGTCAAAATACATTGTGGAGTAATTATAGTTGTACGTGTTACACAAAATACTTGAAAAAATCAAATATGGTGCAAAACTATTGAACGGAACCGTAATTTTAATCTAACCTTCGTCAGTGTTGGGTGGTGGGGTTTCGAGAAGTCTCCTGAGCAAACACCTTCGTTTGTGTGTAACTTGTGTGAGAGCTAAAAGCTACATTTCTTTATTAATAGGGTGCCTGTACCAGTTATCGCACTACCTAAGGAAAACTATTTCTACAAAAAGAAGAAGAAGACCGAAGAATGTCATCGATATGTCAAATGATTGATTAGTTTTCATACTTTACAGGAAACATATGTAAACGGAGCCAAAACTACTTTTAGTATTTATTACGGCGTGTGCCAATGATAGGAACCCTGTACCAGTTATGGACACATTTGTTAAATTGTGTTCCACTTCGCACTATTTACATGCATTCCTTATGGGATTAGCCATAACTGGTACACTATGGCGAAATAGGGTGCAAGGAAGCCAAAAAGTTAAGGAAAATGATTTATTTCTATCATAATTTGAGCAAATTGTGAAGTTTGAATGATTGCAAACATCATTTACGAACGTGACCTGTTGTTCACGATTTTTTTCTTTTTGATTTGCATCTTCAAAGGTTGAAAATCAACTATGGCGAATTTGAGGTACTATAGCCATAACTGGTACACTGAGCCTATATGTTCTTAAAGGCTGTTTATGAGTAGATTTACTTACATTGGTCTTCTTTTCCCCTTTTGGTAAACCCAACAAGCTACGATGAGCACCAGTGAGGCCGTTATACGCTACAAAGCATTAATATTTGATAATAAAATTACAAATTCATCAATAAATTAGGCAACTCACGATCTTATAACCTCAACTGACAAACGTTGCTCAACTGACGAGATAATAACAGTTTTTACAGGCTGTATGCCACCTAATCGAGGGTCGTAAGGATTAGTTTTATCGAATTCACTAATTGATATTTACTTACAATTTGTTTGTTATAGAAATTAGGGAAATAAAGTTTTATAAATTCACAAATTCAGTTCACTTGACTCTCATGTATGATTTTCATCTCCTTTCCTTTGACATCTAATCCTACATGTCACCGGTGACAATTTCAGTTGTCATTATGACTTTTCTCCGAGGGGCGCACCAATGCGGTGGCAGTTATAAGGGATAGGTGCGGACTACCGTAACAGTCAGTATGGTGATGTATTATATGTATGAATTTACAGACTAAGCTATGAAAGACCCCAAAAAAGTAGAATAACATCATACTCCCAAAAACTTTCAAAGGATGACACTAGTATGGTGAAAAAATGTTCCAAAATGTTTTTTCAGACATTTTTTATTTTTTTTGTTTTAAATAGGCGAATACACTGATTGCCTTATAATCGATCTTCTTCCCAAAATAAGTCCAAACCCTCAGTCAGAACGATTTGAGGATTTATACTACACATATTATACATCATATAGTAGTTTCTATACGAAATCGTCATTGCTTCAAATGTTTTGTTACTGTATTGATGCTCTAGATTCAGAAATATAGTGCGAACTTTTGCCCCACTGTCGAGACTTTAACAATGTTCTTTCCTACAAGAAGCACTCGAAGATTTTTGTTTATTCAAGTGCACCTCTCGAACTACTATGGGATGACGATTCTTCGACATAAAGAGGTTATGTAGTTCTTCTACTTTCACTCATTACAAATTCTTATTCCAAAAGGTCGAAAAATTACATCAAAACAGCTAAAAACACACTTTTTTTCATAACTCTGCTACTGCATAATGAAATCGTTCCAATTTTTATTGACGAGCATCTGGCCTGATAATGTGTCGAACCCATACAAGTTTGCCTGGGTTCTTAACTCGTGCGCAGAGAAAGACCCACTGCGAACTTTTGCCCCGTGCGAACTTTTGCCCCGCATTACTCTACCGTCAATCATGGACTTGCAATTAATTATTGTACGATTATCTATTCTCATGATCTCATTTTTCTTTGACTTCGACCGAACTATTTTGATGCGTAACACCTGTCCCACATGGAAGTTTTATGATCAATGTATGCCTTTAAAGGATGATCAAGTCTCACCATTTCTTTTAATGTGTAACATGTCTTTAAAACACCTTTGAAAACTTAACAACAATTTACAGTAATTTTAACGTGTTTATTGGAAATTCTGTGCAAAACCAGAGTCGAGGTCTGTGTTTTCACAGCCAAAGCCAAGGAGATTAAGTCTACCCCTAGGTTTTCCCAGTCTGCTCTACATATCAAACATCATTCGATCCCGCTTGAATTAGAAAACTATGAATATTATTATTTTCGAACGTCAAACGAACAATGCTAGATTAGCTTCCTTCCCATCACAAACCATAACTATCAGTAAAAACATGACGCGCAGTTTTAGTTCCTATTCTCGATTCTCCTTCGTCAAACATCAACAACTCACTCTTTGTCTTTTATTTGCGGCTCGAGCAATGTGTTATCACCTCGCTGCCGCACTTAAGCCCAACCAACTGGATGATGAAAATCCCTGTCCTAAGCAAGTCCCCGCGGGCCGTCAAGTGGTGCCTCGTGGAGAAGATTAGAAATTCAACAGCCACCGCAGAATGTGTCATATTTCGCAGACCATCACCACCATTCCGCAAAACGACAAACGATGCAAACGCGTCAAGCAATCAGATCACACCGCACCGCGCGCCCCATCCATAAAGTCATTCGATGGTGCCCGCGCGCCACCGGTTTCCATACATTTTAACAACATCAACAAAGTAACGTGCCTGCTCGTCCCACCATCATCATCGGCGATGGTTCCCGGTTTGTAAACATCAGGCCCCCCCCCCCTTCCGTGGGCCTCGTGGGGATACACTTCACGGGTATTCCTTCCCCCCCGCAGTCAGACCTCACCCCTTTCCGAACGGACACGGGCTTCGTCGTTTATGGGTGTGCGTCTTCCTGGTAACCTTGAATATTTCTAAGTTCAAACACCCATTCATAAAACTATATAGCTAGCTGGAGCTACGCTGCTGCCTACCGTTCCCCAATCCCCATCGAGCTCGAGGCCAACGACGCTACATAGTGTGCTTGTGCCAGCTAGGTCCCGTGGGGAGCTCGTCAGACAGAGCTAGCCGGTTGTGACTGGAGTGGTAGGTAATCCAGAAAATGCGCGCTTAATCGTTTTATTGCTTTTGTTTTGCGTTATTGGAAATGAGTTAGTTCATAAGTACTCATTTGTAACTGTCGATAAATGAAAAAAGTTTGATGACTAGTTGACATCATGGCTTCCCAAGTGACATTTTGATGAGCAATTAGTCTTATAGAGGCTTTGAGAACCGTCATGAAACCTTATACATTTTATTTTGGGTTTGTAATGGTTCTAAGAACCTCTTCTAATCTACTTGATTAAAATATGTTACTAGCACGACTTTCACAAGAGCATGCATAAAACAATGACCAAAATGCTACCCTCATTTCTCTGCTCAATCGTTTACGATTTACAAATATTCAACCAAGAAATATTTTTGCAGATAAAGATTACATTGGCGTATCTAGGATTTTTTCCTAGGGGGTGCCTAGAGGGTGCCAGTTTCAGTGGCTTCCAGGTTGCTTTTTCGTGAAAAGAAATACCGATCCACCCTCAATTTCTTAGTATAATGATATACTGCGTCGCGGGAAAAATGAAATAGATAGAATTTATATCTTCAGTTTGAACTTAACTACTTAACAATTATCGCGACCATCCCTGTTTTGTGGATTGAAAACAATCAGGTCCATTAGAACACATTTTCGAAGCAATTATTAGACGTGTAAATCTCGAAAACTATAAAATATCCACAAATTTGCGTGTAACATGTATTCATCGTGACATTATCTTTATTGCATAATAATAACCCTAACAAAAATAGTTTTAAAGAAAAAAATTAAGAGCAGCATTTTGGGTTTGGCCACAACATTAATGGCTAAAAAGCGTTTTTTAATTAGTTGAATATTACCACGTGGACATGAAAATACTTTTACTGAAAAATTGTGAGTATGATTCTCAAAACTACAAAATTCGCACTCGGTTATCCTGAGTTCCGTTCTGAAGCTTCACTAACATATTATCAATCCAGTTGAAACCCGGAATTTAGTGCGAGCAAACTTCGTTTTTTCTCATCGGGATTCTGATGCTCGCACCAAATTCCGATTTCGACTGCATTGGTATTACATCTGATGAATGGAATGCTTTATAAAGCTAATTTTTTTATTGATATTTGTCTTTGAAAAATTTCCAATTACTCTTCAGGTAATTCTTTTGAGAGTTCTTTTAGTGAAGACTTTGGTAATCCACTCGACTCTGGGAACATCCTCACTTTTTTTGGAAATATTTTCGGCAAGTCATTCTACTTTTTTGGATTTTCGTCCATTTTTTGGACTTTTATTATTTATGCTATTTGGTATTCCTTCGCCAATTCCTTCGAAAACTCCTTCGGAATTTCTTCTATAACTTTATTGAAAATTCTTCAGACAATTTCTTCTAGATTTCTTTAGTTTTTATGTCAGCAATTCTTGCAGCAGATGATTTCGGAATACCTTCGATGTTACTTGCATTGAACTTTTTTTTTGAGAATTTCATCAGCAATTCGGAAATTTTGGAAACTTATTATTGCTTTGGGAACTTCTTTGGTGATTCCTTTGGAAATTGATTCAGCAAATTTCTTAGAGATTTCCTCAGGAAATTTCTTTGAAAAAAAAAATATTTGGCGATTCTTTAAAAATTATGTCAAGGTGATTCTACGGCAATTACTTTTGGAGTTCTTTTTAAATTGTCTTCAAAAATACCTTCGATGGTTTCGGATAATTCTTTGAGAATTTTGTTCGAAATTTGATTTGTATTTTTTTGATTGAAAATATATCGAGAATTCATATTGAGATTGGATTTGACAAATTTATTTAAAAAGTCGTAATATTTTCTTCAGGAATTCCTCTGATAATTCTTATATGAATTCTTTTGGCAACTACTTCGAAAGTTCTAAGGTAATTTTGATGGATTTTTTCCGACAATTTCATTGGGAATCTGTCAGTAAGCTTTTCGTGAATTTCATAGGATTTTCTTTGACCAAGACCAGTTGAGAATATCTGAATTTCATATTCAGCATTTTTTGGAAGCAATATATATAAATAAAAATAAATCATAAATAATTTCAAAAACAATCACGATAAAATTGCCTAATAAATTTGCAAAATAACTGAAATAATTTCAGAGAAATGGCCATTGAAATTATAGAAAAAAAAAAATCCAAAGAAATTGCTGATGAAATTCTAATGAAACTACCGCAGAAATTAAAAAAAAAATACAACCATGCCGAAGGAATCCTCAAAGAAATGACCATACTATGGTCTAGCGAATACGGAGTCGTAGGTTAAAATCCCAACAGAACGCGATTTTTTTTCGCAAATTCATCTCTTAATTTGTCAATTCTGTGCCTTCTAAGTAATTACAAGTTTTTTCCGTACATTCCTATAGGATTTCACTAGAGATTTTTCTAGTTGTTGAAAACCGGCAATCTGTCAGCACTGCAGAGAGTAGTGTGAATTCCGGACGGTCCCCTTGTCAGTCATCGCAAAAACTATTGGAGCGACGGACAATAGCTGACAATAGCAAACGAACTCCACGATCGATCACATGTGTCGACTGTTCGCCGAGTGATGGTGCGTGTTTGAGCTAATTGTGCGAAAACCGTATATATTTGCATGTGCCTCTGCGTTCCTCCGAGCTGATAATACGGGTGAATTGTGCCGATACCCACGAAGTACGATCCGTACGGTAAGCCAACGTACTAGCGATCATAGATGCCGGGCATTGAGCAGCAGAACCGGTGTTTTATTAACCTAGCGACCTCTATGCTTTTCCCAGGAGTCGCTCGAGGAACCAAAAGCCATCGTACAGCTACAGTGATTGCCGAAATAGTGGAATTGAGTATACAGACAGGTCAAATTTCGTGTTTGGATTTACGCCTAGACTTGTGAGTAGAATCCGTTGTACCTAAGCCTAAATTGAATTACCCTATGTTAAAACTTAATTACCTAATTGAAATCCTAGTTAAAATGTTCCTTATAACGATCATGCTAAAATTTCTCTTAAATAAACTTAAATATATACATGCATTTGTTAGGTGTAACGAACATTCGCCGGCTCGAATGAAAATAGTTGAGGGTCGAGGTTTCGACAAATTTGGCAGTAGAACACTGAATGTAAGTGCACAAATATTATTGTATTCCAACCTAAATTTATAAAATCTTTAATAAATTACAGCTTTAAGCTGCTTCTGTATAAACTGCTAAACAGAAGTGTCCACACCTGCCCCGAAACCATCCGAATTCTCAACACTAGTAACACCTCCTAGGATTTCTCTGGAAACTCCAACTATTCCCGAAATTCGAAAGATTTCTACTGGAATTCCTTGAAGAAGCCCAAAATGATTTCCAGGAGAAATACCGTGATTAATTTCTATAGTAATCCATGAATAAAAACTCTAGTGGAAATCCTCGATGAGTTTTTAGCAGAGTTGATGTACACGTGCTGTAGTCCCATGTCACATTGCAAGCAAGCTGGGAGACAGTTTGGTGGGAGGCCCGCTGTCACATTTATGTACACATGAGCAATGGGTAACTCTGGTTTTTAGAAAAATCCCTGGAAGAATCAAAGGCATTTCTGGAAGTGTCCTTGGAAAACTGCCTAGAAGAATCCTAGCAAGAATGCCAGGAGAAATCCCTAGAGGGATTCCTGCAGGTATCACAGTGAGAATTTCTGGAGGAGACCTAGGAGGCATTCCTGAAACAAGCCGAAGCTGTATAAGCAGCAGGAATTGCTTATGGAATCCCAGGAGAAGTTCCTGGATGAAAGTCAAGAGGAATTTCTGGAGGAAACAATTTGGAGAAATCCCAGGAAAAAATCCTTTCGGATTTCCAGGAGAAAACACCGAGGGTACTTCTGCAAGGCTCCTAGAAAGATTACCTAGAACAATCCCAGCAAGTTTTTGAAGGAAACCGTGTAGAATAATTTCTAGAAGAATTTCGGGATGTATTACTGTAAGAAATTTTGAAGGAGTCCTAGGAGGCATTACTGGAAGAACACTTGAGAAATTTATGAGAGAATCCTTGGATAAAATATCTTCGATAAAAATTCCTGAAGTAATCACCGGAAAGGTTCTCAAAAGGTCACAGGAAAAATCTCAAGAGGTGTTCTTAAAAGGACTCTGGGGTGTGTCATTGTAGAAATCGCAGCGAAAATCCTAGGAGGAATGGCTGGAGGAATCTGTACAGGAATTTATAGAGAAACCCCATCGGGAATGCCTGGGGGAATCCAAAGAAAAAATCTTTGGAATGCCTAGAGAAGTCCCTGCAAGAACCGGTAGAGGTATTCTGGAAGAATCTATAAAGAAGGTCCTGAAGGAATCGCAGGAGGAATTTCTGAAGGCCAAAGGGAGTTTCTGCAGGAATTCCATGAGGAATCCTTGGAGAAATCCCTGGTAGGACACCCAAAGAAATTTCTGCAAGAATACCAGGAAGATTACCTGGCAAGATCCCAGCAAAAAAGCCAGGAGAAAGCTCTAGAAGATTCCGTAGCATGATTTCTGAACTACCACAGTTAGAATTTATTAAGGATGAATAGCTGGAAGAACCGCAGGAATTGCTAAAGGAATCCCTGATGGAATGTCTGGAGCAGTGCTTCCCAAAATCAGTTTTCGTGGCGCCCCCACGTGTCGCAGGCTCGCTTTTTCTACTCTTTTCAGCGAGCCTGCAAGAGGCTGGTGCGCCGCGAAAACGGAGTTTGGGAAGCGCAGATCTGGAGGAATTCCTAGAATTCCGGGAGGTATCATAGAAGTACTTTCTATAGATATCCTAAAATCTGGAATACCGGGGATATCCTAAGAGAAGTTCCTCTAACAAATGCCTGGAGAAATACCTATAGTTCTCCTTGAAAGAATCGGTAGAAATATACTGGAGGAATCCCTGATGGAATCGCAGGAGGAATTTCTGGAGGAATCTGGAGATTTCCCGAAAGTATTGCAGCAAGTACAGTGTATCAAACAATTGTCCGTACAGCAATTTTTTAGGCAACATAATTTTTCATTCAAATGTTCATAACTTTTTTATACATCAATCAAAAACGCTGAACCAATCATGAACCATATATTAAAGCTCCATTGGTAAAATTTCGAGTGTTATCGAAATTAAAGTACTTTTAGAAAAACTGAAAATTATAGTACTTTTAGAAAAACTTATAAGATTTTTGAACACATTTTTAAAACATTATATCTCAGTATGTATTCGATGGAATTTATTAAAATTTTTGTTTGTTACAGTTGATACCTAATGTTTTCATATGCAGCTACTTTTGAGGTTTTATTTTCACTACAAAAAATATGAAAAATGTGCCAATGTAGTTGACGCTGCTTAAAAAATTACCTTATTTAGCACATATAATCTGCCAAACGTTTTCCACCAACAAAAGTGCATTAACTGAACGATAAATACATAGGACCTACTCTTCATATGTAGTTTGGTAGGTCCTGTATAAAAATATTACATTAAGAGAGTTTAAAAACGTTGAAAATACTTGGCACTTTTATTGATCAAAATATGATAAATTTTCAAATGACACTCTAAACATAAACAGATTTTTCATATTTTTTGTAGTGAATATAAAATCTCAATCGAAGCTGTATATGAAAGCTGTATCACAAAAAAATGGAAAAAGTTTCATCGAGTCCATATTGAGATATAATGTTTTAAAAATGTGTTCAAAAATCTAAAAGTTCTATAACTTTCAGAAAACTTATTCGATCTCGCTCAAAATTTTACCCCTGTGGAATTTCTGGAAGATCCTCTCAAGGAAGTCCTGGTTAAATTCTTGAAGAAATCTCTAAAAGAATCACCGAAGGGATTTTTAGAAAAATCCCAGGAATTCCTGAAGGTACCACAATGAAAATTTTTGGAGGAGTTCTAAGAGAAATTGCTGGCATCCTAGCCACAGTTCCCAGAGGAAGGCCAATATAAGCTCCTGGAGGAATTTCATGGGAAATTTCTGAAAAAATCCGGAATAAAATCTCCGAAGGAATTCCTGGAAGAATCAACGGAGGAACTTCTGAAAGGATCCAGGAAGATTGTCGTGGATAATCCCACCAGGAATTGCAGAAAAAAATCCATGAAATATTTTTAGAAGAATCCCTAGAAGAATTGCAAGAAGTGCCATAGTAAAAATTTTCGAAAGAAATACTACAAGAAAATACTGGATCAATCTCAACAGAAATTTCTAGAATGTACAATCCCATTAGAACTGCCTGGAGAATTCTGAGGGAAGTTTATTGAAGAAATATCGGGAGGAATCCATAAAGAAAGCCTAGAGAAATCACTGTATGAATAGATAAAGGTACTTCTGGAGGAATCCATGGAGAAGTCTGTTGATGGTTCTTACCAATACCCAAAGCGCCAAAACGTGCAACAGGTATATAAGTAATTATGGGTGTGTGTTAAGTTTTATTCGAATGTGCCATTAATAAATATTGGATTTTATAGTGTAAAATTTCAAACTTTAGGTGACTGTCAAGGAAAAATTCTAGGGGGTGCCAAATTTGTTCTAGGGGGTGCCTGGCACCCCTGGAACCCCCCCTAGCTACGCCAAGAATAAACAAATAACATTTTTTTGATTATTTTGAAAGAATGAAACGAGCTCACGTTTGGACGCGTTTTGTTCTAAATCGTATTCGTAATTTGTTACACCCCCTCAAATTTCAACGATGCTTTCTAGACATAAAGATTTTGTCATTAGAAGTCATGATAATGAACAACAAGGACGTCCTTATCAGTAGCGTAGCCAGAAATTTACTCTGATTGGGGGTTTGGTGATCAATTGTACTTTTTTCAATTTGACATTCACATTATATCAACAATGCAGCGTTATACATTCTCTTTAGGCAGGTTTATTGCAAAAACGCAACATTGAGCAGGTTAATCGCATTTTTTTCTCACAAATGTCGGCTCTAGGGGGATAAAGATCGGACTCAAATGTCCGGCGGCATCAAAATTTCACCCCGCATAATCTCATCAGTTTTTCTTCGTTTCCTTTTGTTTTTTTAGTGTTAGTGTCTTCTAGACTGGTGTTCCTTTTGTGGATTCTTTCAGCAGTTTAATCTGTGAGTTATTCCAGAAATTTCTCCTAAAAATTCGTTCTGGAGATTTTCTTTTTCAGAAAATTTAGCTGTTTTTTACTCCAGCACTGGCATCTGGGGATTCCTGCAAGAAATTCCGGTGGAGATTCATAATGCTCCAGATGCACCTATTACTCCAGAAATTTTCATCTGATAATTCCTCCAAGAAGTCCTTCTGGGGATCATCCCGGAACTCCATCTGGGTATTATTCCAGAAATTCCTTCTGGAAACTCTTCCCAGAATTCATTCAAGAGTAATCCATGAATAACATCTTCCAGGAACTACATCTTTCGATTACTCCAGGAATGCTATTTGAGGATTTGTTCTGGAATTCCTGCTAAGGGTTCCTCAAATAAGTTTTTCTTGGCATTTTTCTAGAAAACTTTTTCTTTAAATGCCTCCACAAATAGCTTCTTTGGAATCTTCCTCCAAGAAGTTTTTTTGTCACGGATTTCCATAAGAGTTTAGCCGTCTACAGGAAGAATCCAGGCATCCCCAGGGATTCCCAGTAGCAACTCCCAGAGACTTTTCAAACAAACTTTCCTAGATACCTAGAAGAAACTCCCAGAAAATTTCCATATGTAATTTCAGGATAAACTCTAAAAAATTACTGTAGAAACCCCAGATCTCCTGGAGGATTCCTGAACAGAACTCGTGAAAGATTTTCAAAAGGAACTTTTGAAGGATTCCCCAAATTAACTTCAGTAGGATTTTCAGAGGAAGCTTCTGGAGGATTTTCAGAGGGAACACCTAGAGAAATCTCCGAAGGAATCATAAAAGGACTTCCAAAAGAATGTACTGTAGAATACTCACAAGAATGTCCTTTGGCTGAAAGTCTCTCAAATAAAGCCAAATCAATCAATCAATCAATCAAGAATGTCCTGGGGGATGCCCAACAGGAACACCTGGAGATTTTCAAAAGAGATTCCTGAAGTGATCCCAGTAGGAACTCCTAGAGAGGATTCCAAGAATAAACACTGGAGAAATTTCAAGAATGAACTCTCCAGAATATCCAGTAGGAAATTATTAAGTATTTCTAAAGACAATTCTGAAGAGAATCCAGCAAAGGCTCTTGGAGGAATCCAGGAATTTGCGGGTGATATCGAGGAGGAACTCCTGCAGAAAACTGAAAAAGAATTTCCGCTGGAACTCTCGGAAAAAAAAACTCCTTAAAAATTAGATTTAAGCTAAAAAGAGATATACAATTCACTGTA
Source organism: Aedes albopictus (assembly GCF_035046485.1). Lineage (NCBI taxonomy): Eukaryota > Metazoa > Arthropoda > Insecta > Diptera > Culicidae > Aedes > Aedes albopictus. The sequence goes on along the minus strand of NC_085138.1, from coordinate 372,813,129 downwards.
TTATAATAAAAAGCGTGCCACAATCTCACTTTTGGTTTTTATTGTGCTACAATGGCCGATGCAAATATATTTTTTTTAAATGTATCCTTCGCTCACCCCCACACCAAAGAGCCCACACAGAGAGCCCTCTGGTAATGGACACTTACTAAAATAATGTACAAAATAAACGCGGAGATATTGAACAACAAAAACAAATAGTGTGAATTCCCAGTGCAACTTTGTTCCTTTGAAGGGATTCACAGATTAAACTAAATTAAAAAAAAAATAAACGAACTAATAAACTATAAACAATGTGATAATGGTTGTGGCTTTTTACATGAACTCTAATGTAACTACAAATTAAATAAAAACGCAAGCAAAAAACTAGCAGGAACCAGAAAAAAAATCTACGCATTTATGAAAAGAAATGTTTGACACTCTAAACGATGTATTCGGTTACATTCCGTAGTAAATGTTGCTTCAGCTTACTTTTGAAGAGACTTGTACTTGTAATACCTTTTATACTGATAGGAAGTGAATTAAACTTTAAAGGACCATAGTTTGAGATGCAGACTAGACCCAAGTTCGTGTTCGCTCTGTTTCTCAAAAGTTCATGTAGGGGAAAGTGGGGCAATATGCCATTTTTCAAACTTTCATCGTTTTCAATGATATATAGCCTCATTTGTTAGGCTTTCAAAGTGGTAACAGCAACTAGACAATATTTGCTCGATGCTTCAGCAAAAATATGCACTAAATTATTGCATTTTCGTTGATTTTTAGCGATTTCAAAAACTGGTTCGTAAAACGGAAGTGGTGCAAAAAGGCCATCTGCCATGGGGTAAGATGCCACTTCATGAAAACATTCAAAAATTACGTCCTTCAGTTTTCTGGCATTTTCGACTCACTTTCACCTTTTTATCACGTTTTTTCGTTTACTCAATACATGGAGTGTTACCCCCCTCCCCACAAAACGATGATCGTAATATTTGAATGACCCCTAACATGGAAAGCGTAGACATCAACAACCATGCGACTCCATGCGTGCCTCAATCTCGTTGGAAACACTTGGCTGGTAATAAAATCACCAGAAAACCTTAATTGCAAGCACGGAAAACCGGAAGTTGCCAATTTTCATTGGGAAATCAAAAGATTTTCCGTGGGTTTGGCGGCCTAGCATCTAGAAGAATGTTCAATGCAAACATATCTTGACACCGTTCACCTATATCAATGATCAAGTCCCATTCAGGAATGATTTTATGAGTTGGGCCATTTTACCCCATCTTGGCATATTGGGCTCTGTTCCCCTACATGTCTTGTGGTACGAAGATGAGCTCTGTTTGGAAATGTAATGTTGTGATGAAAGTTACGATTGTTCAAAATATTGTGAACAAACATAATTGTTTGAGAATCACGTAAACCAAGAATTGGAATAATTTTATGACCCAAATTAGTGTAAAGCGTGTTTGTCGGAAATAAGGGGGATAAATTGAAAATAACTTTTATACATCCATTCTTCAATTTGTTTTATGTCTCCCCAAAATTCCCATCGCAAAATATTGAAAGGGAAAAAAAGACATGGCGACCCGTGACTCCATTTGCAATAGAAAAAAGTTGATAAGCAACTATTTTTCAATAGTTGGAAAATATTCTTTTCAATAGCTTTTTTTGTTTTCTCCTTATTTAT